>NW_004524595.1:255624-256705 GCF_000260255.1 Octodon degus | reverse complement strand
CTAGCATATATCCCTTCCTTCTTTTCTCCTTTTCCCCATCCCAGTTGTTTTTTCCTCTAAACAAAAAAAGATAAACATAATGAAACTGAGTTTCAAAACAGTTTATTAGGATAGTTAAAATAGCTGATACATAGTATATTGTCACCTCCCTAGTGGTTATTCAGAGTAGAAGATACATACATGCTACCTTGTCTACACAATATTAGCACAAGACTTTCTTTTTAGCCTCATTCTTAATATATTGGGAAGGTAGGTGCTTGGGCTAAACATCTAGAAGACATCCTGAAAATGGACATTTCCTAGGGAAGCCTCAATACAGAGATAAAGCTACCTACAAGCATCAACAAAGAAAACAAAATAAAATTAAAAAATGGAAAATGATACTCTGGTTTCTCTTCAGATTGTATAAAAAATGGAAAATGACAAGACAAAAAAGCTAGTGCAACCACAAACACTTAACCTACCCAGGAAAAGTCCAGAGCACAATGAGATAGAGAAAATTGAAAGTCAACTATCGAAGCTTTCTGAAATGATAGTAACAGAAGTGGAATAAACAAATGAAAGAAGCCATAGGAAGAATATTCACTAAGGTGCAAAATGAAAGACATTAAAGCAGACAGATTAAAAAAAAAAAAATAGAAGATCCCTGGTTCTGAAAAAAATAAAAAAAAAAAAATAGAGGAGCTCAGGAAAATGATGGATACCATGAATGTCCCACACAGAAAACAAAGAGAACCTATGAAAGCAATCCAAACAGAAATCCAACAGGATAAAGCTCCATTAAAATTACATGCAACAGATTGAATGAAGGTGAGAATGGACTATCAGTTGTAGATGACAGGATTGCAAACAGTGACCAAGAAAAAAGATACCTTAAAGGGAGAGTTTCCTGCTACCCTGCGCCAGCGGGACCAGTCCCAGCCCAGGCGCAGCGTGGGCCGGACCCACTCCCAGCCCTTCGGGCCGCCCCCCACCACTCCGCAGTGCCTCCCCCACCCCGCCCGCCGAGTAGAATTTTCTGCCGAGTTCCAGGAGCCCCCAGACCCAGTCCTAGTCCAGGTCCGGTGAGTGTGTGGAGAGC
>NW_004524595.1:247375-255524 GCF_000260255.1 Octodon degus | reverse complement strand
AAGTGCAGCCTTAGTTCCTCAGCTAATACTTGCTTGGTGAAGGTGATGAAGATGCTGCAATCTAGATCATCAGCAAAGATGTGGGCTGCAAATTTTCTCCCTGTCAGAAAACTCCATCTGGATGCCCTTCAGAGACATCAAATTCAACCCTCCCTAGCTGAGCCCATTTGTCTTCTCCCTGCCTCCACCCATACCCAAATGCTCCCTACCTCTTCTCTGTCGTCAGTTCCCTCAGTCCCTGGGAGGCTGACTTACTAAATCAGAAAATTATAAATTTCATGTTTTTACACAGCATTAGGGAAGAAGTATGTTGCTGTCCATGACTATGTCATGAGTTGGAGATAAAAAGAGGCTTTCAAAGCATCTAAAGGAGGAGAAGGAAGTTTCCTTAGGGGAATTTTCTTTGTTTGAGGAGATCAAATAGCACCTCAGCAAGATGGCGGCTAGCAAAGTGCCCAGCATTCATAGGACTTAGTGACTGTCACAATTTCAGGCCCACATGTCCCCAATCCTCCATCTCCAGGCTGCCCTCCAGAGGAAACTATGGCATTTGACTCCAATAACTATCAATAACTTCATAAGTTGAGGCTTGAAACTTCTACATCCAGATGTATTTAAGAGACATTGTGAATGTTGCTGAAATTATTTTCCATCTTTGGATAAAGTTTGCTCCATACCCTGTGAACGAAAGTAAAAGAGCAAAAAGAAGAACAGATGCGCTGTCCCCACTCACTTAGCAGCTGCACAGTGAAAAGACTCCTGGGCTGGTCAACCTAACCTGTGAGCTGGCCAAGATGTGCCAGGCTATTCCTTGGCTGCCTTTGTTCCCATGCTAGGATGGAGAGTCAGACATGTCATTGTTCCTTTTCCAGGCTTTGGGAGGCGGGTCTATCCTCTGCACTGAATTGCCCCACCTTGTTCCTCACACAGGGCAACCACTTGTCATAGTTCATGACCATGGCACAGCACAAAGGATAAAAGATTCCTTTGAGTCAGTGTCCAATTGAAACTCCAAGGAGGCCCAGAGGGACTGACCTTCCCCTTGGCCCTTCAGCATGAGACAGTCTCACAAGGACAACCCTGATCAAAGCTTCTGTGACTTTTTATTGATAGAACCAGGAATTAAGGATAAAGGAAATCTGTATAGGAATTCATGCAGGAGACAGAGAAAGGACAGGAGAAGGATAGAGGAAGGTCAAGGTGATCTTGTATGAGTAACCTCAGGGACAATCTAAGTAACAAATCAGAGTACTGGGAATGTATTTGATCCTTGAAGCAATGTGTTTGATCTTACTTGGACTCATGGTCCTTTAGGCTATCTTTTAATCTCTAACCATGCATCCCAGGAGGTTCTGTGTGTGTGGCTACAAAGTCCCTTAACTCTGTATGTCCATCTCATACATACCTCTGGCCAACATTCCTGCACAAGAAGTATGGCATTCCAAACCTTACTAAATGAAATAATATTTTTAAAATAAAATTTCTTCTGTCTCAAATTCCTCCTGTCATTTGCTTTACTTTTACCCAATTTTGGATATCTCTTTTTTTTTCCCCACTACTATAACAGCTTTTGATAAATGATAAGCCACCCTAAGAAGTGACTGGCTTTATGAAACCAATAATCTTCAGTTTACAAGTCTGTGAGTTGGCTAGGGGTCAACTAACTTAGACTGGTGTCTAACCCAAGTTCCTGGTCACTGAAACACAATTGTCAGTACACACAACTTAAAGGAAGAGAGAAGTACTTGGGCTTGCAATTTCAGAGGGTTTTGTCCAGTCACCTGGCTTCAAGGCAGAAATAGTCTGGGGGAAGAGCCTGGTGGAGAACAGCTGCTCACATAACAGAGGCAGGAAGCAGAGACAGAAGGGAAGAACAGGAAAGATGTACCTTTCCTGGTTGCACCTCCAGAGACCTACCTCTAACCAAGTCCTACCTCCTAACAAGAGTCAGTTACAGTGCTCCCATCTTGCAATTTATATATCCATGAAAATTTTGGTGAAATTTTTAGATCTAGCCATAACATCTGTGCTTAGTTGATCTTGAATATGTTCATTTATTCTTCTGGGGAGTGCCTGACAGCCTACCTCCAGGCAGGAGTGGCATTAGAGGTCCTAGCTGAGCCCCTCATCCTATGATGAATTTAGCTAGCCCCACCATTCTAAGTAATGTCAATAACAAAAATACAAGAATAGAAGAAACTCACAGGCCTTTGAAGCTCAGGCCAAGAAACAGCACATTCTTACTTCCCATTCATTCCATCGGCCAAGTCACATGGTAAACTTGATTCCAGATTCAGAGTGAGAGAGTACTACAGAGTGACATGGCAAAGGGTGAGGACCTAGGCAGAGAACTGGAACAAATAATACAAGTATTCTATTATACACATAAAGGATGCCCAGATTGTAATTATACAGATGATTGATTGGCACAAAGTGAACATATTCTGATAGCCTGGTCCTAGGTTAAGAGATTCCCAACATGCTGGGAATGCCCCTCTTGCCTCCTTGCATCTTCCTTTCAGAATAACCACCACTCTGACTTCTAACACCATAAGTTAGTTTTGCCTGCTTCTGAACTTCATTTAGATGGGATTATACAGTATTGATTCTTTGTGTGTGTTTTAATGGTACTTGAAATTTGTTTTAACCAAGTAGAGTAAGAAATAGGAACGTAGACATGCCTGTCATGAAAGAAAATTCATTAATGTTCACAGATCCTTAGAAACAGGATACACAGTCTCACACTCAACACCACTATCCTGGGAAATACCAGGTCTGTGAGGAAGCCATATGAATGGGGAAGAGAGGTAGGTAGAAATAGGAGGTCTAGCAATGGCTATTTGTAGTACTTCCAGGGGCTCTGGGATATAGGCCCTGTCATCTGTACCCTAACCTTGGTCTGATTAAATCAAGGAAACAGTGGCCCAAAGTTGAAGTCCCTGATAAAGGGTTAATTGGTTTACATATAAAAGATATCCTATGGCCACTTACAGTCTTTGGGAATTTGCTAGTCCTGGGAGGGGCAGTCTCTCCAGTGTTAAAAAGGCATCATTAATGCTGTGTGTGTGTGTGTGTGTGTGTGTGTGTGTGTGTGTGTGTGTAGTCCATCTGTGTTGTTGCATACAATTGTAATTTGTTTATTCTGAATGTTACATAGCAATTTATTATTGAGTAGGCTACAGTTTATTCAACCATGTTCTTCTTGATGCAGGTATCAGTGAGCTGAGGTTACCATAACAAAATACTATAAACCGGGTGACTCAAACAGCATGAATTCACTTTCTCACAGTTCTCCAGGCTACAAGTCCGAGATTAAGGTTCTGACTAATTCAGGTGGGAAAGGCTGTCTTCCTGCCTTGTAGAGAGCTACATTCTTGCTATTCCCTCACATGGTCTTTTGATCTTTCTCTGATGCATTCACAATGAGGGAGAGAAAGAGAAATAGAGACAGAGAAAGAAAGAAGCTGAAAGAGAAGAAAAGAGACAGAGGGAGAGACAGAGAGATGGAGAGAGGGACAGAGGGGAAGAAGGAGGAGAAAAAGAAAAAGAGAATGAGGAGAAGGAAAGTACTGTGTTGTCTCTTCTTAGAAAGACACTAATTCTATTAGATCTTCCCCCTGCCCTTTATGGATATATTAACCTCAATTAATTCTTAGAAGTCCCATCTCAAATACAGCCACACACAGAGGTTAGGACTTCAGCTATGAAGATGGAAGAGATTCCAACGCTCAATTCGCAACAATAGCTAGATAATTAATTAATTATTTATTTACTTTTGGTGGAACCAGGGATGGAACTCAGGCCCTTGCACTTGCGAGGGAAGCACTTATTCTACTAAGCCATCTCCCTGGCCCCTGGATAATAATTTTGTGACTAATACTCATGTACTTATTATCTTAACATTACACAATTTTCTTCTAGCTTCCCCTTGTTACCATCAGTTCTCACCATACTGCAAACAATAAATTATCTTAAAAGTTCAATACAATGGAACATGGAAAACAACCCTCCTTAAAGGAATACAATTAAGTCCAGGCAAGTAACAATGTAGCCTTCACAATACCCAGCACTTCCAGTATGACTAGACATGTTACATTCTCTTTTGACAGCAACTACTAGAGTTGAGCCAAGTTTTACACATAACCTGTGTCCTTCACAGGTCAGAGACAAAGTCTCCATGAGACTGCCCTGACCTCAGACATCAGCTGATTATTCAGGCTCCACAGGCCACCTACACTTTAGCATGGCTGGCTATATACTTATGGATCCCCAGTAACTTAATTATCTTCAGTTTTGATAATTCATTGCTGCTTACAGAACTCAGTGTCAAGCACCATTCTGTATAATTGTTAGGGAAAAACCATCTCAAAATTCAATTGTGATCAAGATTTGTCAAAGGCCTACTCCAGGGGCTAGCTATGGTATGTGGAAACAATTCTGTGAGCCTCTAGTCACAGTTGAAGCCTCACAGATCCCGTGATGCTATGACATCTCAGGGCCAGACTGTATCAGCCGAACACATCCTGATTCCTTGAGAACCCGGTAGTGATAAAAATAGGGTTTCACTCCACCTCCAGGGCAAGCTGAGAGAGAGATTGAGAATGGGCGTGGTGACACACGCCCGTAATCCCAGCACTTGGGAGGCTGTCAATGGGAGGATCACAATGAGTGCAATCTACACAGTGAGACCCTGTAGACCCTGTACACCCTGTCTTAAATACCAAAAAAATAGGGTTTCACCTTCAGAAAGGACAAATTCCTTCTTAATCTGCCATCTTTCCCCAACTGTCCTCATCAACATAAAGATCCTTATTAGCATAACTCTAGACTCTGAGTCATCTGATAATCACTCTGATTATTGTATACACCTAATAAATAGTGCTAGTTCAGAGTGACTTTTTCTATGCCCATCCTGAGGCATTGACCTCCCAGGCCTTCCTCCATTGTAAATTACTAAACTTGTCTCTGTTTTGTATTTCATCATTTTGTCATTCCTCTCATACAGGCAGTTGGGGATGTTGGCCAGCTCTCTGGTAACTCAGAAAATGACTATACAGGAAATTACTGTTTTATTATAATGAAAAAAATACAAATCAGTACTTGGCAAAAGAAGAGATCTCAAACTTGATGTTTCCTTATACTTTTCTACAAAATCAGAGTCCACTCCCTCCCCCAAACATCAATGTGTGATAGTATGTAATGTATTGTCAATCAGAAAAGTTTACCCAAGCTTCAGTGTCCAAAGGTGTTATTAAAGTTTCATAATGCAGGGCCAAGGAGATAGCTCAATGACATAAGCACTTGCCTGGAAAGCACAGGGTCATGCATTCATTCCTATATATAAATAAATAAATGAGTAAATAAATAAATAAAAGTTTCATAAAGAAGGATGATTGGTTGAATCATTGGCTGTGTTACTGAACTCAATTTCTAGCCCTCGTCTCTGCCTCAGGGTTCAAGCTGATACGTGTTATTCGAATCTCCAAGGACAATCAATCATGCTGCTGTAGGCAGTCCTCATCCTGTCCACTTGTTAGTATAAAACATCAGGACCTCCTATCAAAGATATTCCCATCAGCACTCAGGAAATAACAAAGATACTCCTATCACTCAGGAAATTCTAAACATGGAATTTTCAAGAATTGGAAACAAAACCCTAATTTTTTTGTTTTTGTTTTTTTCAGAACCGGATTGAACTCAGGCCTTTGAGCTTTCTAGGCAAGCACTTATTCTACTGAGCTATCTCCCCGGCCCCCCACCTAAGCTTTTTAAAGGACAAAGTAAATGCTTTACAAGATACATGTGAAGATGCAGGTCCAGGGAAATCACCTACTAAAACAAAGAAATAATTTTAAACATGATACAACCCAAAACCTTTTCAATTTAGCATTGATAATCTCCAAAATACAATCCAAATTACCTGACATAGGAAGAACCTATGCAACTGAGCCCATTCACAAGAGAAAAGAAAACCAATTCTGTCCAATCCTGAGATGAACCAAACTCTATGATTCGCAGACATGAGGCTGTTATCTTCTATTTGTTTGCTGGGCCTTTCTGATAGCTTCACAAACTGAGTAGCTTAAGCAATAGAAAAGCATTTTCTCACAGTCCTGGAGGCTGGAGGTCTGAGGTCAAGGCATCAGCAGGGTTGGCTTCTTAGAGGACTGTGATATGCCTCTCTTCTAACTTCTAGGGATTTACTGGCAGTCTTTAGCATTTTTAGGCCTATAGAAACATCATCCCTCTCTGCCTGTGCGTCTCCATGGTGTTCCCCATGTTTGTTATTGTGTGCCTGGGTCCAAACTTTCTCTTCCTACAAGGACACAAGTCCCATTGGATGATGGGACTACTCCAGCCTGCTCCAGGATGATGCAGTCCACCACAGGATAATGATGCATCTCAGTCAAGTATAAAATAAATATGCTTTCAATGCAGGAAAGGCTAAACAAAGAAACAGAAAACCCCAATAGAGATACAGAAAAATACTTTTTAAAATATGGAACCCAGAAATACAATGCCTGAAATTTTAAAATTATGAGCTAGACGTAATGATGAAAAAGACAAAAGAAAGCATAATGAAGTTGAAGATAGATCATTTGAGAAAAGATGGAACACAAATATAGCATCAATGACCTTATAGATAAAAAGTCAAATGTATGTGTGATTAGAATTACCAAGAAAAAAGAGACATCTCTAAAAGCATGCAAATAAATAATGGCTAGTGCATGCCCAAGTTTAATAAAATATAGATATTTACAAATGTAAGGTTATTAATGAGCAAAGAGAGAGAGAAAAAAAAAAAAAAACAGAAATCCCTCAAACAAGGATGAAATCTATCAGCAGACTAAAGTGTCTGCTTAGGCAGAGGGCAGCAGCTGGGGTTTGATACCCGGTGTGCAGTGCTGGCCCCGCCCCTGGGGAGCTCTGAGACATTGAGACTGGGCATGGTGGCACACACCTGTATTCCCAGTGCTTGGGAGGCTGAAAACTGGAGAATCACTACAAGTGCGATCTGTGTGGTGAAACCCTGTAGAAGCTGTACTAAATACATAAAAAGGATGAAATCTAAAACAGTAGTCATTAAAAAAACACATTTTCTATGGATAACAACAAACTGATTAATAGTTAATTCCTGATCAGAAAACATATAGACCAGAAGAGAGTAGAAGACCACTTGTTTTTGTTGTTGTTTTTCAGAACCAGGGATTGAACTCAGGACCCTGCTCTTGCCAGGCAAGCGCTTATTCTACTGAGCTATTTCCCCAGGCCAAAGACCACTTTTTTTTGGCACCAGGGATCAAACTCATGACCTTGCGCTTGTCAGACAGGAACTTATGCCTCTGAGCTATCTCCCCGGCCCCCAAAGACCACTTTTTAAAAAATCCTTCAAGAAAAGCATCAGCCTAGAATTCTACATATAACCAGCAAAACTATTATTCAATAATGAAGATATAACGAAAATATTTTCAGATTTTAAACAATAAGAGGATTTTTATGGATGTTATTGTGAAAGGCATGGTTTACCTAATATTTCTCAGTGAGTTTGTTTGTGTACAGAAATGCTATTTATTTTTGAGCATTGTCTTTGAACCCAGCTATACTACTAAATTCAGACATTAAATCTACATATCTTTTGGTGGAGATTTTGGGTCTTCTATGTAGAGTATCAAGTCATCTGCAAATAATGATAATTTCTCATCCCCCTTTCCAATCCTATTCCTTTTATTTCTCTCTCTTGTCTAATTGCTCTGGCTAAGGTTTCCAGAAGTGTATTGAATCCTGCTGCACTGCAGAAGGCCTAGTGGGGCCCCAGGCCCTTGCTCTCTTTCTGCTTCCCAGCCACTGTGAAGTGAGTGTTTTTTTCACTCACACACTTCTCACCAGAATGATTTCTGCCTGATGTGTGCAGGGCACAATCTATCTTAGGCTTCTGGTTGGTTTCAGACTTGCTTTCTGAGTCTAAACTTACTGAGTCTGAACTAGCTTGGGACACATGTGAGAACCATACAAGCTGTGTGCCTGTGCCGTAATATGTGGGGCCCATACAGCATGATAACCATGTGGCCTGTATGCTAGGAATCTTGTCAACCCTTTTTGAAACCTTATAAAAATATGCTTTAAAAACATTTTGGAGTAGAAGGCTGGC
>NW_004524595.1:245663-246195 GCF_000260255.1 Octodon degus | reverse complement strand
CTCTTAACACCCCCCACTCCATTTTATTAGGGTAAAATCACTCTACCAAGTAGAAAATCATTGCATAGAGGTTCCTGGTATAAGTTGGATTTTGTTACAAAACAGCAAAACTTGCTACTATGGCTCAAAGTATCAGGCTAATAATTACCACAGTTTATCAGTATCTAGTCTGTGTTGAAATTATTGTAATTGGTAATTGTACTATATTAACCAGGATGTCACTCATGTTATAATCAGTTTTTCTGCCATATATGACAACTCCGCAATTGTAAGTGTTTATGAATATCACCATAGTCCAGTAACAAAGGAATGGGCCTCATTCTTTTTTTTTTTAAAAGAGAAGAAATTAAAATAACAACAACAAAAAGATAAAAAACAATACATAAGTTCAAAACAAGATGATAGGAAATTAACAGTGATTGTTATAGTACATATTATCTTCAATGTAGTTGCTCAGATTACCAGATATTAAAATGCAAGATTGATCAAACAATTAAACATTAACTGTTGCTTTCAACAAACCAATAGAGAC
>NW_004524595.1:223037-224025 GCF_000260255.1 Octodon degus | reverse complement strand
TTGGACTGGAAATCCCATTTAAACCAGCTATTCTTCTACTGGGAATTTACCCAGAGGATCTGAAAACACCATATCATAGGGATATATGTGTGCCTATGTTTACAGCAGCGCAATTTGTGATAGCCAAATATTGGAAACAACCAAGATGCCCATCCCTTAAGGAATGGATGAAAAAGAAGTGGTATTTTTACACAATGGAGTATTACTCAGCTATAAAGAATGATCAACTTGAAGCATTTATATTTAAGTGACAGTTGAAGATATACTCATAATTGAAATAAGCCAGTCCCACATGTGTAAATATTGTATGGTCTCCGTAGTATAAGAACTCAAAAGAAGAAATACAAATAGAAAGGTATAACACAATTAAAAGGAAAGTGAGAACTTGAGAATTGGACAATGAGGAGAGGGCAAGGAAAAAAGCTGGGGAAATAACAGGGGCAAAACCATACATTTATACACACAAGAAGGGTAAAGCAATGATCCTGAGAAGCATCAGCAGGTTTTTGAAACTAGCAGTTTATTGGTAGGATTCCCACCCTGACTAACTACATATGCTGATACCTATGAACTATGCAACTGCACTGAAGATAGCAATATGTAATAGAGGAGTCATGCTTGGAATGTCTGTCATTCTGGTCTTCTAAATACATACTGCTTGTCATGACATACCAATTACTACCATACTGTCTCTCAAGTAAATGTTTGTCTAAAAAAAAGAGTAATAAATGAAGAAAAGACAAAAAAAAGTCACAGGACTGTCCTGCTACAATGCTGTATATGGTTAGATTTCTAAACTTCTGTGTAAAAAATAGGTAATTGCTTATTTGTATTTTTAAAATATTTTTTAAATTTTTTTCTCCATATTCTGTAGTGACTTAGAGTTTAACAAATCAATGCAAGATGGAAAATACCTGTTCCATATTATGCCTAAAATGTTTGATATTCAGACAGTAGGCTAAGCCCAACTGCATATGTTATAGGGTAA
>NW_004524595.1:217994-221322 GCF_000260255.1 Octodon degus | reverse complement strand
AAAAAAAAAACAAAACAAAACAAAAAAAACCCTACAGGCTAATCTCCCAAATGAACACAGACACAAAAATTCTCAATAAGATACTCACAAACAGAATGCAGCAAATCATCAAGAAGATTGTACACCATGACCAAGTAGGATTCATCCCAGCAATTCAAGGATTGTTAAAAATATGCAAATTCATAAATATAATACACCATGTCTACAAACCAAAGATAACAATCACATGATTATCTCAACATACGCACAAAAAGCTTTTGACAAAGTTCAACACAAATTCATGATAAAAATCCTCCTAATAATGGGAATAGGTAGACTTTACCTCAATCTGATTAAAGCTGTCTATGACAATCCAGCATCTAACATTGTACTGAATGCTCAAAAATGGAAAGCTTCTACTCTCAAATCAGGAACAAGATAAGGATGTTCATTATTACCACTCTTATTCAAATAGTTCTGGGAACATTAGCCAGAAAAATTGAGCAAGAGAAAGAAAGAAAAAAAATAAGGCTAGGAAAAGAAGAATATTGTCATTATTTGTAGATGACACGGTACTCTACACAGAAGATCCCACAAACTTCACCAAAAGACTTCTAGATTTAATAACCAACTTCAGGGGCTAGGGAGATGGCTCAGTGGAATAAGCACTTCCCTGGCAAGCACAAGAGCCTGAGTTCAATCAATTCCTAGTTCCACCAAAAAAACCCAACTTTATTAGTGTAGTTTGATACAAAATCAACACTGAAAAATCAATAGCAAATCTGTACACAAGTGACAAACTCACTGAGAGAAAAATTAGGGGAAATCACATCATTTACAAGAGTATCTAAAAAGTGAAATACATAGGAATCAATCTAACAAACATACATAAAAAATTTATACATTGAAAATTACAATACCCTGAAAAAGGAAATTAAAAAAATCAGAAAAGGAAAAATATCCCTTGCTCACAGATGAGAAGATTCAACATAATGAAAATAGCCATATTCCACAAGTTGCTGTACAGATTCAATGCAATTCCAGTCAAAATACCATTAGCATATTCAGAACTAGAGAAAACATTCCTAAAATTTATTTGGAACCAGAAAAGACCTAGAATAGCAAAAGAAAATCTGGACAACAAAAGCAAAAGCCATCACAATCCCTGACTTTAAAATATACTACAAAGCTACTGTAATAAAATCAGCATGGTATTGGCAAAAAAAAAAAAAAACCACCAAATCAGAGAATCAGGAGAACAGAATAGATGTAGACACTACAAATGCTGAGCCACTTATTGTTAACAAAGGGGCCAAACATGACCACTGAAGAAAGACAGCCTCTTTAATAAATGCTGCTAGGAAAACTGGCTTTCTCAAAATGTCTATCACCCTACACTAAACAAATGTCAAAATGTATCAAAGATCTAAATATTAAAACATAAACACTAAATCTATTAGAAGAGAAAGTAGGTATTTTTATTGCTGGATGTTTTCAGTCAGATTTACAATGAGAATTGAGAGTAAAAAGCAGAGTAGGCAGGGTCAGGGAAATAGCTCAGTAGAATAAGTGCCTGTCTGGCAAGCGCAAGGTCCTGAGTTCAATCTCAAGTACTGCAGGGAAAAAAAAAGTATCAGTAAAACAAAAACAGACTTTAAAAAAAAAAAAGCAGAGTAGGAAAATCTGAAACATTTGGGGCTGAGGAAATGGCTCAGTAGAATAAGCGCTTCCCTGGCAAGTGCAAGAGCCTGAGTCCAATCCCCAGTTCCACGAAAAAAAAAAAAAAATCTGAAACATTTGAAGTTCAGCCAGAAAAAAAAAAAAAAAAATCTCTAATGTTCTGGCCAAAGGCAGTGTAGTGGTTCAATGGCTTAGTGCCATGTTATGTACAAGTGTCAACTTTCTGCAGGAATCTAAACATTATGTACTACATATGTGTGGTATTGAACTAAAATTTTATAATAACCCAATACTTTTCATCAGGACAATAGGAAATTTGCCTTAAAAACATCTCAGGAATTAATCATACCTTATCTATTAATGGCTCAAGGACATAAACATAGATTGCTTTTCCTAGCACTGTAGGAGGTTGAAGCAGGAGGCTGAAGCAGGAGGATCAAAAGTTCAAGCACACCCTTAAGTAACTTACCAGCTTTGGTGGATCTTGACAAAATAAAAAAAAATATAAAAGGGCTTGGGATATAGCTCAGTGCAAAGACCCTGGGTTCAGTTCCTAGTACTATGGAAATAAAGCAAGAGAAAACAAGGAAGGAAGGAAGGGACTTTGCTTTGAGAAAAGAGCACTATCCTCATAAAGAACTGCCTACTGAATTGTTTCCCTCAGAATGGTTTCCCCATGCTCAGCCATCTAGACTTCCAGTGGTCACTGACACCATGGTCCAAAGGGAATATGGATACTGTGCCTGCTGGCAGCAGAGCTATGAGCTGTCCACATGGTGCTGGTTTTGCAAGCATACAGAATGCAAGAGTCATGAAGTTACGTATGTTTTCACCAAGATTTCAAAATATAAAAAATAAAAGCCTAGGATATCAAGTGGTGTGTGGTGTGGCTGGAGTCCTTGAAAGCAGTCCTGAAAGTATTATGCAAAGCTATGAGAGTGACATCAAAGCTGAGGTGAAAATCCCAGGAAATTAGAGAGCCCAGAAATGTGGGCCAGCTACTGGAGGAAGCTGCATGCTGCAAGGGCAGCCCAAGAGAAAAGTTCTATTGACCACAGCTTGGCGTGAAACCAAGTTGCCACATCCTTTGGAGATTACATCACCCTATTATATGCCCTTGATGTACTTGCAGTTGTGGGATATAATGTCTGCCTTGCCAGATTTAGGTCTTATTTTATCCTGATTTGTCCTTGCTATTTTCTTATTCTTCCTTTTGCAATGTAAATGGAGATGCTTATACTGTGTCACTGAATCTCGGAAGCACACCACTTGTTTCATTGAATTTTATAGGGGCTTACAGCTAAGAGTTTACTTTGAGTCTCAGAGGGGATTTTGAATTGGACTTCTGAACAATGTTAGAACTGTGCAGACTTTGGACTTTGACCTAAATACATCTTGCACTGTGACACAGACATGAGACTTTGGAGCCCAGGGAAAGAACGTCTTTTGTATCAGTAATGTTCCCAGAGGCTATGTGCTAAAAGCATGATCATGATCGGGAGTGATAACTAGTTAAATGAGGTACATCATTTAGAAAACATCCTTGAGAACATTCTCTAGTTTCTCTGTCTCTGTCTCTGTCCTCTCTCTCTCTCTCTCTCTCTCTCTCTCTCTCTCTCTCTCTCTCTCTCTCTCTCTCCTGGAAACCATGAAGTGAGCACCTCTGCTT
>NW_004524595.1:209152-217024 GCF_000260255.1 Octodon degus | reverse complement strand
CCCGGGGGCGGGGCCAACACGGCATGCTGGGAATCAAACCCCTGCCCTTGCATCTGCTCACGCAGGCACTTCAACCCGCTGAGCTATTTGACACACCTTTGGTAGGCTTTTTGGGGGGACTTTTTATGTCTGTATTTCATAAGGTCCGCTGATGATCTGATTTGTGCTATCTTGGAAGCTCCACACTTGATCTTCTGAGTCCTTTTGCAATAAAATATGGCTTTGCACTTGAACTGCATAGATTAAAGAGTCTCCTCAGAAGAAATCCTTATGCCAGTCTCACTTGCGCACATTATCTTCTTTTAATTTGTCAAATTCCTTAATCTTCAGTTTGCTTTCTGTCACTTTTCAGTGCTCTATCTTCTTTTAATATTTTATTTAGAGCTATTTACATTACAGGTAGGAAAGCTGGGCCAATCAAACCTGGGGATACTCTGCATCCTGAAAGGCTGCTCCACTGCTGACTGCAAAGCCAGGGATGAGACTGGGCGTGGTGGTGCACACCTGCAATCCCAGCGCTCAGGAGGCTGAAACAGGAGGATCACTGGAGTCTGATCTATGTAGTAAACCCTGTAGACTAAATATATATTTTTTAAAAAAGCCACGGATGTAGAAAGATTCAGAATATGAGAGACATCTGTAACAAGAACATCTAGGCTCAATAAAAAAACAGATTACTTAGTTTTAAATAATACTTGTTCTTACAATAGCAAAAATAAATCACTTTAATAAGTACTGTTTTGAAGTAATGACTATTCCAACTTCCTTCAAATTCTACTTTATATTTGATAGCTGTTTAGTAATTATAGTGCTGGCAACCGAGAAGCAGTATTAAGTAATAGTGCCATTACATTTTATGAATCTGTAAGTCTAGCTGTAACATATATGAAAACAGAGATTGGCAGTTGATTAATATATAACACTAAAGCTACTGACACATTTGCTTTTACAAAATACTAAGTGGCTTAACTACTTTTTTTTTTTCTTTTTGAGAGAGGGTCTTGCTATGCAGCTCTAGATGACTTTGAACTCACTTTGCAGCCCAGGCTGGTCTCAAACCACAACAATCCTCCTACCTGAGCCTCCCAAGTGCTGGGATTACAGGCGTGTGCCTGAATACCCAGCTTTCCTGTCCATTCTTTCACGACCTTGTGACGTACTATATGAGATCAGACAATGATGGTCAAATTCTACCTTGACTGTGGGCTTTCCCACTCTATTACACTATGCCAGTGTGCCATCACTTCTAGGTGATACCGAACTAAATTTAATTTTTCCTCTTTTTCTTGAAGAGCACTGAAAAATGATTCATTGAGGATTTCAGATGTGGTAGCAGATATTTTTGGAAGATAGTTGAGAGCTACACAGAGCTTTCAAAATCATCTCACCAAGTTAGTGTCTGGTCCATGGGACATATTGTGTTGTACATGCAATCTTTTTCCCTAATAATCAGCCAAAAATATCATTAGGAAGAACAAGAGATATCTCCTTCTATTTCCTGAAGAATGGACAGGCCATTAGTCAGGCAGAAGTGTAAACATCAAAGCATATGCGCCTCGGGGGTGGACACAGACCATAGCTCTGCTAAGGCAAGTTCACTGTGTTCCTGAAAACGCAGAACTACACAATGAGGAAATAGGGCCAAGGCTAAGGGCAGACAAGGTCTTGCAAAAGAACAGGATATGTTGAGCTTAGGAGCTGAACGCACCTAGAAGTATGGAGTTTTACATCTCTGTCTTCTAAAATCTACCCCTCCTAATTACAGGCCTCCAAAGGACCAAGGGACTTACTTTCAGAAGCTAAGCTTAATTTTTTTAGAATTGAGATACAAGTACTGTTTACTAATTGAGCACATTTAAAAAAAAAAGATTTGCCATTATAGTAATTTCATTGAAGAAATACTGTTTTGACATCAAAGGAGTAAAAAAATAATTATAGAATAAAAGATAGTTTTTTCCATTCTAGAAAGAATGGTTGACAACCTAACACTGTTGGTTGGTAGCATCCTAGTTAAAATATCACAAGGACTAGTATGGCCCTGGGATGAGCATCTCAATTCCTTTTTTTTTTTTTTTTCTCTAAAGGTAAGTAGATTTTTTTTTTCAACAAATAATACACTGCATATATTCTTCTTAGTGGTTAATTGCTGTACAAGATGTGGACTTGTGATCCTATTTACAAACACCATTAGAACAAATCATTCTATTCATTAACAGAATGTAACTGTATATCTATCCCAACCACTTTGAATACACAGATACAAAATGGACATTCATCGGTATACCCCATTTTTTCTAAGTTCCATTATTGAATATTATAGGTGTGTAAACTCAGCAAAATATTCTAAAAGAGTCCAGCAGCCCATAATAGCATTTGGTCTTCTGTTTAACTGGCAATGTCAGAAATTATTGACCTGAGTCCCCCCACCCACAGCTCAACTTAACAGCATGGCTTTATTTCTTATAATTTCGTCTTCATACTTTTCTGTTGGATGGTTAAGACCAAGGTAAAGCAGGACCTATGCAACAAGAGTTGTAGCTTTTTGGTCTGAGAAGGTCAGTGAAATGCCCTCAGGATTTGTCCTTAGATCCTGTACCTCAGATTGTAGAACCTTTATCAGTGCAGCCATGTGGATGAGTCACGGCCAATGCTTGGCCAATGGAGCATCTCAATTTCTGCACCACAGCTAAGCTCAAAAATTGGCCCATTGCTCCAAGGCCATGTCATCATCCAGGGATCTGATTTAGGTTGGTCACAAGAAGGGGCCCTTGGCTTCTTTAGTGCAAGGTCTGTGCCATTTGGGGGCTTCGAGGAGCCTCGTGAACTCTTCCTGACAGATCTGTACCTTCCCTCTGTGTTACTTGGAATGTGTGGTGTGGTGCCAGAGTGCAAACATCAGGAGCAAGCAGACCAGGAAGGGCTGAACATCAAAGGTTTTTTTTCCAGGAAAAGCTATTTACATTGTCCTCTCCCCAAAGATAGCCCTGGTGAAGCGCAGGGAGAAGAATGCTCAAAGCACAAAGGAAATCGCTGTCTCACTGTGGGGTGCATTCTCCCAAGAAGCAAGATTTCTCAAAGTCACCAAAAGAATGGTGGAGGGACAAGGTAAGGCACCTGCGGAGGCCATGAGCAAAGTGGTTTCAAGCAGCCTTTCTCGTCTCCTTGGCTCTGCTGAAGAGAAGAGCCAAGGCCCCACAGAAGTTCCAGTGCAGAAACCAGGCACGCTCTGGTATTGGACACCATGGTGGGTAAGACCACAGGGCTCTAAACAGCCCTTGCTGTTGTCCCTGTCCCTCAGGTCTTTGTTTAGTAGAGATCACATGGGTTTGTTTTACCCAACAGCTTGTTTTCCTGGCTGTAAACCAACCTGGAGAAATCCTGACTTATGCCACTTGTGAGAGTGCCACCTGGAGCTGAAACCATGCTACGTATGTTTCTTTAGTGTCAGCTGCTCTACTGATTGGGAATATAAAACTTGAATATCGTCACCTCATACCATCTACCTGCTGGGTGCAAACATGAAGAACAACCAAACCATGTGTTTGTAGCTTGTGGTCTGTGAGATATTTAGTAATGACCCTAACAAGCCACTTGAGTTGCAGCCAGTGCAGCCGATGTACGTGCCGTTCCTTGTACCTTTTGTGGACAGCTTTATGGTTCATGGGTTCCTAGAGAGAGAATGACCCTGCAAGGTGAGGGGTGACTTGCAAGTCCTATTCAAAATCGTCTTCCAGGGATAGAGGACTAGCAACTAGCTGTGAAGAAACGGTAGACAGAACCACTTCAACTTTAAGTTGAGCTTCCTTCTGACCAATAAAAGCTTTCTCATCATTATAAACCAGTTGGCTTCCCTGTGTGAGAAACACTGGCTTAGAGCCCTTATCATTTTCCTAGTGCCTTACTAAGGGCTATAAGAGAATGTACTGAAATTTTGGAATCACTTACTATTTAGACATTGAACTAGAAAACACCTCATAAAGGTTGGTGTCTTTACATAAAGTGGCATAGCGACCGATTGCTTGATCAAAGCAGGAAGAACAACCTAGGAATCAAATCAAGGTATGAATAAACTTTAAAGAGAAGTCTGCTGTCAATTAATTATGTTATTACAAATAATAAAATGGAACCAAAACACAAATTTGGGAGTGCTAGTCCAAAGGAGAGGCAGTAAAGACACTAAACAGGATGGGTTGATGGGCCTGGTCACAATAAGGTATTCGCCCTCCAAGTCTACTCACTATCCTTCTCTCTGATTCAAAAATCTACAGGCAAAATGCTGGTAGAAGTATGGGATCCCTAATAAGGAAGAAAATGCCCTGAATCTGCCCTCAAACAAATATGTGGGCCCCTGCATAAGCCTAGCCTCCTCTGAAGACACTGGCCTTGTGCTTTTCACAACAATCGCTTGAGAATTTCCCTTGGAGCAATTGATAATCTTGTGCTCTCGGGAAAAATGCAAAACCAAGTGTGTTGCCTGAGAGACTAACTGCAATTTGACAATCCTACTGAGAAGCCACCTGGATGCTCAACTACTCCAGCCCTCTTCTTTTCTCCTACCATGCTCCCTGACATAAAAAGTATGCATTAGAACTCTGCAGGTGCTGCTCTGTGTTACTATTTCATCCCTCATTTTCCAAATAAAGCACAATCTGGTTCTTTAATTGGTTTGGTTTGGTTTGGTTTGGTTTGGTTTGGTTTGGTTTGGTTTGGTTTGGTTGGACCTTGTACTTGCCAGGCAGGCACTTATGCCACTGAGCTATGTCCCCCGCCCTTTTAAATGTTTATTATAATTGGTGGCAAGGTTCATAAGAGCAAAAATATCCAGAAAACTGATTGTAGGCCTGGGGAAGCACGTGCAATTGAATAAGAAGTGTGACAGAACAAAAAAGGTTGAGTGCTTAGAGTGAATTCTAGTTCCAAACTCCACCACTGATAACCCACAAGGTCCTAGGAAAATGTCTTTTTTTATCTGCACCCAATTATCTGTAAAATGGGAGGGAAAGATCATCTACAGTTTCCTCACATATCCTACAGGAAATCTGTGTCATTCACTGAGGCATGAAGCTGCAGGATAGATTCATATTTAAATACCAAAGTTCCTATTTCCCTCAAATCCAGAGTTTTGTAGAAAGATATCTGTTTAAATGCACAAGAGGAGATGTGTGTTTTCTCCTTAGCCCAAGTCTCTATCATACCAGAAACATAGGCATGTGAATATAAGTGACTCTCAGGGATATGGGTAATAGACAAATAATCCATCCCAGTTCAACCTTCCCAGTGAGGTACAGTAGTGGCCACAATCAGTGAAAGGTCATCTAAATGAATGATCCACCACTCAAAGGCACGTACAGGACAGTTTGACCCCCAGGGAAAACTCAAAGCTCTAGGCAGGACAGAGCTAAGGAAGAAGTCCATGAAGTCACAGTGACACCCTGTGATCCCATCCTGGCTGGCTATCTTATTGATCATTTCTATTGTGTAATTAGGCAGTCAGAGTTTATGGGAGGTAAAGAGGCCATCGCTGAAGCCAAATATTTGCAGTTCCCTCTCCACTAATTTCACAGGCAAATAACCATTCCCGCAGCCAGATCTTTCAGTTGTCAGACATCATTTGCTACAAAGCATCTTACTAAAAAAAAGTTTTATTTTTGAAAACCCTTCAAACATACAGAAGAGTAGAAAAAAATGGTACTATCTATCATTTAGATTTTAAAATTGTAAATTTCTGTCACATTTTCTTCTTTTAGTTTTCCTTGGCTCAAGTATTTTAAAGTAAGAAATGGACACGATAATTTTTTATCCTTATTTATCTTATTACATACCTCTAAAATGGAAAGACCTGTTTCTACATAAACACAATAGCATTTTGTGCTATTTATCTATTACTAACAAAATTCATCATACTTTCCTAATATAACTTAACACCCAGTTTATATTCAAATTTCCCAAGCATCGCCCACAACATATGCTATTTTTTTCAAACTAATGTCCAATCAAACACTGCACATCACATTCGGTGAATGTGTGTCTTCAATCTCTTCTAGTTGAGGACAACCACCTCCTCTTTTTTCTTTGGCTGGAAAAAACAAAATTAAATTGTTTTGCATAACACACTTAGAGACTGGCTGTTTCCATATGGCTTAATGTTTTCCCTGTATACACTGTATTTTCCATAAACAAAAATGAAATTTAAAGCTTTTTATTAGATTCTAGGTAAACATATTTTAGGCAAAAATACTTCCTAGTGAAGCTCCATAAGTGCCCAGGCATTGCATCCAAAGGGATATTGATTTGATGACTGGGGTGCGGTGATGACCAGATTCCTCCACTATAAATGTATTTGTTTGTTTGTTTACTGAGATTTGAATCTAGGGACTTTGCACTGAGCTACATGCTCTGTCCTTCCCCTTTTTTCTTATTTTGAAATAAGATCTCACTGAGTCACTAAATTGTCCAGGCTAGGCTAGAACTTGTGATCTTCCTTCCTCAGCCTCCCAGAGTGCCTAGATTACAAATATGCACCACCATCCCTGGCTTAAATTTATATTTTTTACCTTGGCACCAGCTCTGGATCTAGGTGCTAATGCTGTGTGATATGCCAGTTCCCTGTGTCTTTCTCTTTTAATTAGGCAAAAGTTTTCTCTTAAAATTTGGATCTATATAAGAAAGATATGCACTTGATTCTATACAATTAGTTGCTACATTATCTTTCCATTGCTGTGACAAATTATGTGAGAAATTAACTTAAAGGAGGAGAGATTTATTTCAACTGATGGTTTTAGAGCATTCAGTCCATGGTTGGCTGCTCCACAGCTAGGAATCTGTGGTGAGACATTGTGTGGTGCATCACGGCAGAGAGGGACAGTGGAGCACAGCAGCTCCCCTCATGGTGGCCTGGAAGGAAAGAAGAAGGGCCCTGCAGCGCTCCCTCCTTCTCCCACTCTTATTCCATTTGGCTGGCACCCTATGAGATGGAGCCTCCCACACACATGGTGGTAAGCCTCTTCTCTGTTTGTGGCCACACAAGCTAACCATCTCCAGAAATACCCTCATAGACACAAGCAGAAATGTGCTTTATTAATTGCAGGGATTTACCAGTCCAATCAAGTTAACAAAGAAACAAAACCTCATAGTTACCAATATCCAGAATAAGGGTTGGGGAGATAGCTCAGTAGAATAAGCACTTGCCTGGCAAGCGTAAGATCCTGAGTTCAATTCCCAATCCCACAAAATAAAAAAGAAAAGAAAAAGAAAGAAAGAAATCAATATTCAGAATAAGAAATTACTATTCCAATCATACCCATGTTCATAAACAAGATTTGCTTTACTTGGGGACTTTTTTCAGTATACTGAAAGATTTGCTGATTTTTATATATGTTTAATATATTCCAAGCATCTACAATAATTTTTCATTTTGATCCCCACTTTGCCCAATGGGAGCCCCATCAGGCTGCTCCTGTGGTCTCCTGACCCACATTATTAGTCTTTGCTATTCCCAGTTCACTCTATAGGATCTCTGCTCACACCTGGATAAACCATCTCTCCAAGCTACCCTTATTTGTTTTGTGTGGCATAGAATTTATAAACCCAATATGGCCACTCTGCTTCTAGATGACATTGTTTTAAGATTCTTTTTTTAATGTTTTTATATATTACTATAAATTCTGACTCTATACTGATGGCTCTTACTCAAATTTAATATGTTAAGATTGTTCCTTATTCTCTTTTTTTTTTCAAAGTTTTATTGACAAAGAGATAGCAATGAGACAGTTTCAAATCAAATCGGAAGGACAGTTTCAACAAATAATACACTGCATATATTCTTCTTAGTGGTTAATTGCTGTACAAGATGCGGACTTGTGATCCTATTTA
>NW_004524595.1:196404-202227 GCF_000260255.1 Octodon degus | reverse complement strand
TGGGGGAGGCACTGAGGAGTGGTGGGGGGCGGCCCGAGGGGCTGGGAGAGGGTCCTGCCCACGCTGCGCCTGGGCTGGGACTGGTCCCGCCGGCCTCCTTATTCTCTTAAATGTTGTTTCATCTTTTCCTTCTTATGGGTTAAATTGGTTAGATTTCAAAAATTAATATATTTATTTACTTGATTTTGCTTCCTATATTTTCAAAATATAGGAAACAATGTTAATCCTACTACCTACAGTACCTATAGTAAATTCTCTGGACAAAATTTAAGATTTGTTTATGGAACAATACAAGAATGAGTTCTAAAGTCATTAAAGTAGGCCCTGAAACCTTCCCATATGAGTTTTCTGAGTCCCGACACCCCTGCTTGGCCTGAAGACTTCCAAAGAGACCTGGTAGGCTAGCCCCACCCCTCCAGCCTTCCCACCTGAATTTGTTGAGTCAAACACCCCTCCTTGCTCTGAAGGCCATCAGGGAGTCCTGATTACCATAATGACATACAGGAGCCTTGTGGAGCTCTACCTTGCTTCAATCCACCATCAAGAAAGCCTTTCACCTCTGTGGCCTGTGTTCATCATCTCCAGATCATCCTTGAACTATGGCTTATCCCTCTCTCCTTAATGAGGTAGAAACAACACTATGGCAGGAGCTCTGGCAAACCTAACCTTCCCTCCCACAGTCTGGAAAGCCTTGTTGGCCTGCACCCCACCCAACTACCATCACTACAAAAAGTAACAAAAGTAAGATACAAAAGGCAATCTCAAACTTCTAGCCCACCCAAAACAAGTCCAGGAGACAGTCATAGAAGAACTTGGAAGTCACACATCTGAAATTTCTGAGATAATAGTAACTAAAGTAAAGAAATAACTCCATGGAGGAAATCAAATCAGAAATAATCTCTCAGATAAAAAAAGAAATGACAACAATCATGAAAGAATTGCTCAATACATCTAAGGAAAACATAGATTAAAAAAATAGAAGGGAAAAAAATGATGGAAATGTTGAATGGACGATACAGGAAAGAGATAGAATGCATGAAACAGATTCAAACTGATATACAGAACATTGACAATTCCACTGAAATCTAGCAAAACCACTTGAAAAAAACAGAAGATAGAATTTCAGCCCCTGAAGATAGCTTTGCAGCTAGTGGACATGAAAGGAAACTGCTCTTAAAAATAACAAGAAACCAGGAAATAAAAATACAACAGCTGCAAGACGATGCAAAGAAAAATAATATAAGACTAATGGGTATCAGTGAAATAGCTGGAGATAGTACAAAGACATAAAAAGAGTGCTTGAAGAAGTAGTAGCAGAAATTTTCCTGAGCATGGGAAAAGAACTGATATACAAGTAACTGAAGCATATAGAACTCCAGCTAGCCATAATCAAAATAAATCATCACTCAGACACATAATACTCAAGATTCCAGAAATTGAGCAGAAGAACAGAATATTAAAAGATGATACAGGGAAGAAACAGGTTACCTATAATAGAAACCCCATCAGAATCATGGCATATTTCTCAACATAGACCATCAAATCAAGAGGAGCTTGGAGTGAGATATTTCAAGTCCTGAAAGAAAACAACTTTCAACCCAGATTGATGTATTCTGATAAACTATCTGTGAAATTTAATGGAGAAATTAGATACTTCAATGACAAAGAACAACTGAAGAAATTCATGACAACCTAACCAACCCTACACAGAGTACTGACAGATATTTCAGAAAGAAATAGAAGAGAACAAGCAAGTAGATCAAGAAATTAAGTAAAGGGAGAAAGTAGGGATCCTATAGTAGCAAAACAACATGACAAAGATAAACCAAAACACATCAGTTATCACTATCATGTAAATGGTCTCAATTCACCAATCAAAAGAAGTAGACTGGCAGAGTGGATAAAGAAAAAAAAAAATCCAACAACATGCTGTATTCAAGAAACACATTTAACTCAAAAAGAAATTACTAGACTAAATGTCAAAGGGTGGAAAACAATACTCCATGCAATATGAACCCACAAAAAGGCAGGGGTAGCTGTTCTGGTTGCTGACAATGCCAACTTCAAACAAAATGTGACTAAAAGAGACAAAGAAAGTCACTACATATTTGTTAGGGGAAAACTGTAAGAGGAATAGATAACAATTATAAGTATATATGAGCCCAATGTAGGACCACCCAACTATATAAGACAAATTTTAACAAACATGAAAAATCTAATGAACAATAACATAATTATATTGGGGAAATTTAACAGTCTGTTGACACAATGAGATAAATCAACCACGCAAAAAATGAGCAAAGAAATAACAAAATTAAACCAAACTTGTGAGCAAATGGACTTAGCAGACCCTTACAGAGTGTTCCACCCAACAGCATCAGAACACATATTTTTCTTACATGGGACATTCTCCAAAATACATCATGTGCTAGCACATAGAACATGCTTAAGTAAATGCAAACGAATCAAAATTATCCCATGCATATTATCTGGCCATAGTGCAATAAAACTGGAGATTATTAACAAAAGAAACAGACAAAACTATATAAACACACAGCAACTAAATAATACCCATCACTAGGTCATGGATAAAACTAAAGAAAAAATAAACAATATTTACAATCCAACAAAAATGCAGATACAACTCACCAGAACCTGTGGGATACAATGAAAGATATCATAAGATATAAATTTATAGTGATAAATTCTTACATCAGGAAAACAGAATTAGCCCAAATAAACAATCTTATGCTGCATCTCAAATTCCTAGAAAAAAGAAGAGCAAGTCAAGTTCAAAGCCCAAAGAAGGCAGGAAATTATAAAGATCAGAGCAGAAATAAATACAATGGAGACAGAGAAAGCAATACAAAGAATTAAGGAATCAAAGATTTGGTTCTTTGAAAGAATAAATAAAACTGACAAACCCCTAACCAACCTCATTTTTAAAAAGGTAAGAAAAACTTCAAATTCATGCAATGAAGATTGAAAAGGGTGAATTCACTATAGACACTGTCGAAATTCAGAAGTTATCAATACCTATTTCCTAAATCTTTACTCTTACAGAATGAAAAATGTAGAAGAAATGGACAGATTCCTGAATACATGTGAACTACCAAAGCGAAATCAAAAAGATACAAAGATTCTGAATAACCCAATATCAGACAATGAAATTGAAAATGTAACAAAAAAAAAACAAAAAAACAAAAAAACAAACCCCTGCTGACAAAGAAAAGCCCAGTTCCTGATAGATTTGGTACTGATTTTCATAATGGTTGTATTTAAATCACAAAACTACAGTCAAAATGGATTCAAGATTTAAATATTCAAACTGAAACACTAAATCTTCTGGAAGAGAAAGTAGATAGAAGCCTTAAGGACATAGGGGTAAGTAAAGAATTCATGAACAAAAATCAAACTACACAGGAAATACTTCAAAGAATCAACAATTGAGAACTCATCTTCTTGAAAAGTTTCTGCACATCAAAAGAAATCACCAACAGAGTAAAATGAAAACCCACAAATTAGGAGACAATTACACCAGACTGTCTGTCAGACAAAGGACTCTTGTCTAGAACATAAAAAGAATTTTTTAAAAGTCAGGCCTCCAAAATTCAAAGATCCAATCCAAAAATGGGCATCTGAGATAAATATACACTTCACAAATGAAGAGATACAAATGGCCAATGAATATATGAAAAAAAAGTACAACATTATTGATTATGCAAGTTAAAACAAATGCTGAGACACCATGTTATGCCAGAAAGAATGGCTATCATCAAGAAGTCAACCAATAGCAAATGCTGGAGGGGCTGTGAGGAAAGCAGAAAAATTCTCCACTGTTAGTGGGAGTGTAGGCTGGTACAACCATTATGAAAATCAGTACAGAGATTCCTCAAAAAGCTAGGACTAGAGGTCACATTAAAGCCAGCTATTTCCCTTGAAGGTATTTTTCCAAAAGAACTGGAATCATCATACCACAGTGATATATGTGCACCCATGTTTACAGCAGCGCAATTTGTCATAGCTAGATCTGGTAAACAACCCAGATGCCCATCAACTGAGGAACAGATAAAAAAGAAATGGTATTTTAACACAATGGAGTATTATTCAGCTATTTTTTAAAAAAGATAAATCTGAGGCTTTTGTAGATAAATTGATTCATCTAGAGACTATATTGATAAGTGAAATAAATCCACATGTTCAAACCTCATATTATCTTGTTAGTGTGAGAACCTGAAAGAGTAATAAAAATCTAAAAGGTGCAACAGATACTGTGAAAGGGAAAGAAACTATTCACTGGGAAGGAAAAACTGAGATGAGAGAATGGCCAAATGAAAAAAGGGAAAAGTATATTTGGGTGGATGTGCAGAATAGTTTAGATAATTGTATTGTTGATTTTGCTGGTCTTTTGAAAGAAGTAGTTTGGTTTTTCTTTGCTTTAAATGACTCTTACATGTTTATACCTGGAAATATGAACAACTAATTTAAAGATAACATCACATAATATAGCAACCATTGTTAAATTCCTATTATTTTGTTTAATGAATTTTTTCTTTTTTCTTTTTTTTTTTTTTTTTTTTTTTGGTGGAACTGGGGATTGAACTGAGGCCCTTGCGCTTGCCAGGGAAGCGTTTATTCTACTGAGCCATCTCCCAGCCCCTGTTTAATGAAATCTTGTACCATTTTTAATGTTTTTTTTTTCTTTTTCTATCACTATTTGTATTCTTCAAAAATAAAAAATAATCATGTTAATAATAAAGTCATTGGGCTGGCAAGATAGCTCAGCAGGCAAAGCACCTGCTTACGTAAGTGCTGGGATTAGGGGTTCGATCCCCAGCACCACATGCCATCCTGTCCCTGCCCCTGGGCTCGCTGAGCTGGCCACCAAGACTGGGCATTGGGGTGCACATGTGTAATCCCAGCTCTGAGGAGGCTGAAAACAGGAGGATCACTGCTGAGTCTGAGCTGCACAATGAGACACTGTACCAAATGCATAATAATACTGCTACTACTACTACTACTGATGGTGATGGTGATGATGATGATGATGTCATGGAACTATTTTTCTCTGTGACTGTTATAATTTTGATACAGAAATAAGTTAAAAAGGCAGGCCAAATAGCCCAGCAGATTAAGGCACCTGCAAGCAGGCGCAGGGGCCAGGGGTTTGATCCCCATGTCTGCCGTGCCAGCCCCACCCCCAGGGTGTGTGAAGACTGCAATTGAGACTGGGTGTGGTGGCATGTGCCTGTAATCCCAGCACTTGTGAGGCTGTAAACAAGAGAATAACTACAAGTCCAATCTAGTAGTGAGGCCCTGAACACCCTGCAGACCCTTGCCTAAAATACAGGGGAAATAAAGTAAGTTGGCATGTATTCAATTTTAGAATTTTCCTCTTTTTAATTTTTTCAATGCATATTTTCATGATTCTAAATATAAGATAATCATTTAAAAATATGCTCAGAGACCCAGGCCGCGGGATCCTGAACAGACCCAGAGCGCAGGCCCAGTGAGTGAGTGAGACGACCCGGGGCTTGGAGGGATCCTGAACAGACCCAGAGCGCAGGCCCAGTGAGTGAGTGAGACGACCCGGGGCTTGGAGGGATCCTGAACAGACCCAGAGAGCAGGCCGGCGAGTAAGTGAGAGGACCAGGGCCCACTAGATCCTCATTCGACCCAGCCTGCAGGCCCAGCACGGAACCCTTCAGCAGAACTCCCTGCAAAGAGGCTAGAGGCAAGACCCACCCAGCTGATTCAGGAACAGAACACCTTGCCAGAGTGACAAAAAGGGTTCAACTCTAACACCTGCAGCAGAAAGAAGTG
>NW_004524595.1:187159-194614 GCF_000260255.1 Octodon degus | reverse complement strand
CTCCTAAAATCTTGTTTTGAGATTTTGTACCACTGTTTTTATTTTTTTCTTTCTTTAAAATAAAAATAACTGATGTCAAAAAAAATAAAAATATGCTCAGTAAATTCTATATTTCACTTTATTCCCTGTATTGTATATCCCCATGTCTCATAACCACTTTTATAATCTTTTCAGTGATTTTTGTATATGCATACAAAAGCATAAATATACTGTCCTCAATTTTATATAAAAGATAGAACAATATATGTACCAGTCCACATTTTTCTTTTTCTTTTTTTTGCACAACTCAGCCTACCCTGTGGGCGAGTTTGGCACAGTATGTGGTGCCTGAGATCGAACTGAAGTCCCCAGCATCTGCCTAACTTTGCCTAAGCAGATGCTTTAGACTGCTGAACTATCTTACCGGCCAGCCCACATTTTTCATAACTGCATCATTCTGTACTTTTTTCAATTACCCCTCTACTAATTAACATTGGAATCATTTGTAATACTGTACTATTAAAAATAAGATCACAACTCATAATCGTGGGCATATATGTTTCATTTCTTATATGTCAAATGAATGCTTACAATAGATTCTTAGAAGTGGGATTTGTGGGTTAGAGAGTGAAAAATACAATTGTAAAAGTTATTGCTGAGTTCCTCTCTACAGAGATTATACTATTTTCACACTAATCAATGTTGGAGTGAACGTTTCTCCTTTCATAGCCTGACCAACAAAATTCAAAATTTAAATTTTTGAATTTTTGCCAATCTGATAGATGATAGATATATTTTAATTTGCATTTCTTTTGTTATGAATTAAATGACTAAATTTACATTTTTAAGAGCTATTTCCCTTATGCTTCTCTGGTGTCTGGTTCTTCTATGAAGCTATTTAGCCATGAAACAACTGGAGATACTCCTCGATAATTCGAGGAGGTATTCTTTCTTATAGATTAAATCTAAAATGTCCCTCAAAGTCAGTTACATTTAGAGGTGGAGCCAGGATGAAGTTTGGATCCTGGGGTGCTATATTCATCAGTGAGTTAATCCATTAATGAATTCATGCTGGATGTGCTGTTAGAAGGTAAGATTTGGTTAAGAGATCACAGGGAACATGACCTGGAACAGTATAATCTTGTCCTTGGTTCCTCCCTTCTCTCTGATTCCTGGCTGCCATATGAGCAGAGTTCCTCTGCCAGGCAATTCTGCTATGATTTGTCTACCTTGGAGTCCACTAATGATTGATCAGATCCTCTGAAACTGTGAGCCGAATGAATTTCTTCTTCAAATGACAGGAAACCTGATGAAAAAGCTCAGAAGACCAGAATACTCATAGGAATTACAGTCAGTAAGTTTAAGACTCATGCAATTCAATTTGGGAATGAAGACTCTTGGAAACTCGATTAGAGGTTATCTTGTAACAGCGAAGAACTTATCTACATTTTATCTATATCCTATGATGTGATATTCTGAATTTAAAGGTGGCAGAGCTTAATTAATCTGGGGTAGAAATTTTCTGGCAGGGTCCAATGCTTAGGCTGTGGCATGGGTATTTCTAACTGTTTTTAACCAGATTTACAATAAGAAGAAGGAGCAAAACAGCAGAGCCAAAGGTTGTGAAAATTGTGCTGCTTGCCCAGAAAGGAAGCCCCCAGGGCCCAGGGAGATGGTTCAGGAGAATAAGCACTTGCCTGGCCAGTGCAAGGGCCTGAGTTCAATCCCTGGTTCTGCAAAAAACAAAAAACAACAACAAAAGCCCACTTAAGGGTGGGGAGATGGCTCAGTAGCATAAGCCACAAGCACAAGGGCCTGAGTTCAATCCCCAGTTCTGAAAAAAAAAAAAGCTTCTACAGAAAGGAAGCCCCTGTGAAGTTGTGGCCAAGGAGAATATTGTTTCTAAAGAGATTAATGGCATTAAAAATAAGTCAAGTACTTTGTGTATGGACAATAGCCTTTATTTATTTTTTTGCAAAACTGGGGATTGAACTCAGGCCCTTGTGCTTGACAGGCAAGCGCTTATTCTTCTAGGCCATCTCCCCGGCCCTTGTGTATGGACAATAAAAAAAGATGGATTGAGAGGATCTCAGAAAATGGCCAGATTCCACCCATTATGAGCTCAAGAGTGTAAAAGCAGCCCTATTAAAAATGTTATCATTATGTACATCTAAAGTGTACAAATAATTTTTTTAAAACACCAAGGAAAAAATGTAAAAGGGTAAAAACCTTTGACTTTGCTTTGAGAAGAGAACCCTCAAGGGATCTTGCTCACTCAGTCACCTATGCAAATCAACCCCCTAGTTTAGCCATCTAGGCACTGAGAAGTCACTTGCTGCATCCTTGATTCTTGGGATCTGGCATGTGATTGCATTTGCAGCAGATGTTGGTGTCATGTATGTTGTATCAGTAGAGAAACAGATATAACACAAGATATGCTCATATGTAAGAAATTACCAGATTGACTTATGAGAGTCACCCACAGAGTTGGATGAGGAGGTATGCAGAGGGCATCCGCACACTGAAGGCTGAAGAATTCAGCTCAAGGTCTGGAGCTCACTGCAGTGCTCTGTGCAAGTCCATATCAGGAGGCCGATGGATCTGTGATGGGCTGATGAGTCTATGCCAGAAGGCTAAAGGAAGCATGATGCAAGGCAAATAGTCTGTGCTAGAGGCAAGGAGATGACATCCAAGCTGAAGGCAAAGACTGGAGATCCTCCAAAGAGTGGAAACCCATCCATCTTTCCTTTTTCCTTTCATGCCATCCAGGAGGTGAATCACCCTAGGGTGGGTCCTCTACACCTAGAGTATAGAATTGCTGAGTCATTTTTAGTTAAGATTCTAAACTTCTCAAGTTGACATAATCAATCAACAACTACATAGGTGGTTCTGATTTTACAGACACAAAGGCTAAAGGAGTTATGGGATCATGAAGGCTTCCACCTGCATTTCAAAGGAAGGCCAGGGAAGCCAGGCAGTGTACCTCTAAGGGGCAATAAATCAAGCTATGGGAATAAAATAAAATACATGTTGAAGGCCCCAGGGAGTTGGAAATGCCAGGAAAATGGAACATCTGTTGAGGAAAACTAGAGTATGTGGAGCCAGCCTAGGAGAAAGGCCATAGGGGCTACAACCAGCAAAATCATAGTGACGGGGCTGCCTTCATCTTTTGAATGGTCTCCAGTTTTCCTTTTTTCTTTGTTTTCTTATTTGCTCTAGTCTATAAATACATTTCCCTGAATGTGCCTGATCTCATCTCATTTGTTATTTTCTGTGACAGTTTTTAATGCAGTTTATTTCCTTTACTCCACGATAGGATTGTCTATTTAACTTTGTTCTCCTTAATTTTTCAAATTTCACTTTTCTCATTATCTACTTCTCCATCTCATCTACCTTTAACACTATAACTATTAAACTTTGTGAATCCTTAGCTAGATTACTAATTCTATGCTATTACTATTGAATTTTGTTCAATTGTTAGTGAAAGGAAAATGTTTTACTTAGTAGGTATATGTTTTAGGTCAATACTTGGTTTGTCACAGAAAAGTATAAAAATGAGGTATATAAAGTAAAGCCATATTAATATGCTGAGATGTGAAAGGCTCAAGTCAACAATTTCTGCAGATCACCCACTACTATTATGGGCTGCCAGACTGTGCTGCATTGTTTTGCTTAATTCACGCACCTATAGTATTTAGATGCCAATGGAATACCCATCTCTGAGAGGACTAAACAAAAAAGGGGATACAAAGGAAGGTCCATTTTGTATTTGTACATACAGAATAGTTAGAATATATATACAGCTACTTTTGCTTAATTCAATGAGAAGAAAGATTTGTACCAATAGTGTTTGGACAGGATATCCTGTGGGCTTCTTGTACTATGGATAACCACTAAGAAGATAACAATGTGCAATGTATTAATTATTGAAACTGTTCTACTAATCAGTTTTGAAACTGTCTCATCGCTATTTGTTTCTCAATAAAATAAAATAATAAAAAATACTTGGTTTGTCTTTGTGCTCATATCATAATTGTAATTTTTATGTATGTTAAGGGCAATGCATTATGATTTTGAGGATATGCCTATACCTGTTTGTCATGGAAAACATATTGTTGCTGATTTTATCACATACCTAAGGTGACACAGATGCTCCTACTAATTGGTTTTCTGTTTGCCTAATTTGCATTGTCTTTATGTCATTAACAATACTGTTGCCCATGGACAGAGAAGTGGGCACTGCACCAAATATACTGCAGTCTCTCAAATAAATGGAGATGGTTGGATCCTGGGACAGAGGCAAAGTTTTAAAATCATCCACACCCACAGAGCACACTTAAAAGCAAATATTAACTAAAGAGGTCTCTACACTAACATCAAGGCTTTCCACTATAATGAACCCACAAGCCTAAGCACACACACAAAAAAAATGGAAATATTAGAATACAAGGCAAGTAAAGTCACCCCAAAACTCCCAACACCTTCAAACTGATTCATGGGGAGCTTCAGGGAGAGAAAAATCAAAAGCTACACATCCACATTTTTTGTAAGTATAACACAGAATACTAAAAAGATGAGTAAGATACTTGGTGAGCTCAAAGACAAAACTAACATATAATAAACCTAATAAATAAAATGATCAGTGGGTGTAGAGAAGACATTAATGAAAAGCTAGCTGAGCTAAATGAAACAACACCAAATATGAATATATAGCATAGAAAATGGAGTGCATAAGAAGATACCAAAAAGAAATTAAGGAGACTAAAAATTCTACGGATAATACGAGAAGCGCTGGTTGTAAAGACTCAGAACTAAAAGAACAGTTGTCAGTGACCACTTGAGGAAAGTCATTCAGTTCTTCAGTCAGGATAGCAAATCCTCATACCATACATTTCTAATGAAATTATTTTCTTTAATGTAATGACAGTCAGCTGTGCATAACACTAGCTGTGCTGGGGGAATATAGGGAGCAATATTTGTGTTCACCCATTTGGTACAATGAACAAGAAGGTGTATAGATGTGTGTTAAGGTGTCAATAGGTGAGTTTTACCTATGTTATGCACACTTTTACATGTTTGTGTATTTATAACTTATTTTATTAAATGTTTTCTTTTGACTTTTTCTCATACAACAGGCCAACTCAATATAATGCCACATGAAAACCCAATTTTATCACTTTAGCAGGAAGTTGAAAGTGAGTCACGAGGTAAGTCAGCTATTGATGGGTGATATGGATCATGTGAGCCAAAGAAGTTGTAACAGTGAGACAGCAAAATATGGAAGTACAGAATGAAGACCTTGATTCAGTTGATGGAGAACACAGTGATGTAAATAAATACTAGACTACTCAAAATGCTGCAAGATGGTCATGCATATCTGAATGATCCAACATTAGAACTAGGTCAGAAAAAAAAAGGCATTATGCTAAATAAATTTTAAAAAGGAACTAGGTCAGAAAATGCTAAGTTCTTGAGGGCCAAAAGATAGCTCAGTGGACTAAGTGCCTTCTTTGGCAAGCACAGGGCCCAGGGTTCAATCCCTGGTCTCCCATGCCACACCCGCCCTGCCCCCAGGGCACACTGAGCAGGCAAACAAGTCTGGGCATGGTGGCCCATGCCTGTAATCACAGCACTGAGGAGGTTGAAAACAGGAGGATCACTATGAGCCCAACCTTCATAGAAGACCCTGTACCAAATACATAAAGTGAAAAAATAAAATAAAATAAAAATAAGCTCTTTTGAGGGATGAAATCTACTGGACAGGATGCTAACACTGTGATTCAAGGATAGAAATTGTAATGGATGATATGCTACAAGATGTTGTGAAATACATGAATAATGAAACATAAGTAAAATGTTCATTATGCACAAATATGAGTACTCAAAAGTATATTTACCTCACTATCTTAACTGAAAGTCTTCATAACAAGATTTATCTTTTTTATTTTTAAAGAATACAAAATAGTGATAGAAAAAAAAATTAGAAACCATGCAAGATTTTACTAAACAAAGTAATAGGAATTCAACAATCATTGCTGTATTACATGATGCTGTCTTCAAATTAGTTATTCAGATTACCAGATATAAAAATGTAAGATTAATTGAAAGAAAAAAGAAAAAAATAACACAGAAGTTATAATGCTGGTCTTTTGAAAGGAGCAGTTAATGCTTAATTTTGTTTTTACTCTGATATTTTTCTTCTTTTGAATTTCTAAGATTTATCACTGTAATGATCACAATCTAAAGGATTTATGGAAAAGTAACAGAAACTGCTGTGGAATTTGTAGAACAATAACAACACTCAAGAGACTCCATTTCCTTCAAACTCGCCTTTTATATTATTTAAAAAAAATTTCAAAATGAGAGAGCTTCCGGCTACCCTGTGCCAGTGGGATCAACTACTGGTCCCAGCCCAGGCGCAGCGTGGGTGAGACCCATTTCCACCCCCTTGGGACGCCCCCCACCACTCCGCAGCAACTCCCCGACTCTGCCTGCCCAGTAGGAATTTCTGCCGCATTCCGGGAACCTTCAGACTCAGTCCTAGCCCAGGCCAAGAGAGTGTGTGGAAGAGCTGCCTCTCCCACCTACTCCACCTTGTCCCCTCCAGGCTCAGCTCAGGCCTGGCATACATGCTGGGGTGTAACCCTGCAGCTGCAGTCCCTGCAGAGAGTGTAGAGGATAGAACCAACCAGCTAGTCCACAAGCAGAAAATCTTGCCAGAGGGGCACAACAAGTTCACCCTCAAGGGCAGCAGCAGGAAGGAGCTGAGCACAGCAGCCAGACCCAAGCCAGGCACAGCTGGATAAATCCACACTTTGTGGATCTGCACCTGAGCTTCAGTAAGTCCTAAGGTTATAACTACAATGAAGATCTACAACAAAGGTCAGAAGACAGTGCTACACAAAATGATGAGAAGGAACAAAATACAACCTCAGAACCCAAGCCCACCCGTAACAAGTGCAGAGGACACTAACACAGAACAAATTGAGAATCACACAGCTAAAAGCAATGAATCAACAGCTTCTGAAATAAAGAAAGAGCTGCAGAAAGGTATAGAGGAACTCAGACTGGAAATAAAAAAAGAAATCTCTGAATTAATAACATCTGCACTAAAGAATCAAATGCAGAAACATATGGAGGAAACCCAATGCCCACCCAGAATAAATGTAGAGGACACTAGCTTGGTTCAAATGCATGAATTAAGAGCATCAATAGTGAGTCCCAGCCCAGGCGCAGCGTGGGCAGGACCCTCTCCCAGCCCCTTGGGCCACCCCCAACACTCCAAGTGCCTCCCCCGCCCCGCCCGCCGAGGAGGATTTTGTGCCAAGTTCCGGGAGCCCCCAGACCCAGTCCTAGCCCAGGTCCGGTGAGTGTGCGGAGAGCTTCCTGCTACCCTGCGCTGGCGGGACCAGTCCCAGCCCAGGCGCAGCGTGGGACGGACCCTCTCCCACCCCCTCGGGCCGCCCCACACCACTC
>NW_004524595.1:170980-172595 GCF_000260255.1 Octodon degus | reverse complement strand
TAGGAAGAATGTATGCAATGTGTGAATTATTGAAACTGTCCTACCAATTTGATTTGAAACTGTCTCATTGCTATTTGTTTATCAATAAAATTATAGGAAAAAAAATTCAAAATAAGATAATAGGAGAGTAACAATAATCAATAAATTGTATATTGTTATCTTCTGAGAGATACTCAGAGCACAAGATTTAGGCATGAGAAAGACACCAACCTGGACTCTGAAATCATAGCAACAGAAGTAGAAAATCAAATGAATGAAGCTGTAGAAAAAATAATTCATCAATAATTTCTCAGATAACTATGGATCTGGTGACCATAATAAAAGACTTGCTTACTGACTCTAGAGCAGACACAGATATAGAAAGAGTTCTCTAGGAAAAATAATGGAAACCATGAATCCTTAACACAGGAAAGAAATGTAATCCATAAAACATAATCAAGGAGTTATCCAGTAGGTTAAAAATTCCATTCCAAGTACCACAGAAGAATGAACCAATGGGGGGACAGAATCTGATACATAAAAGATAGAATCTGGGGCCAGCCAGACAGCTCAGCAGACTAAAGTGCCTGGTTAGGCACAGCGCAGGGGCCAGGGTTCATTCTCTGGCATGTTGTGCTTGCCCCACCCCAGGGCATGCAGAGACCATGGCGACTGAGACTGGGCATGGTAGCATGCCTGTAATCCCAGCACTTGGGAAGCTGAAAACAGGAGGATTGCTACAAGTCTGATCTATGTAGCTAGACCCTATAGACCCTATACTAAATGCACAAAATAAAATTAAAAGATAGGATTTCAGTTAGTGATCCTGAAAAGAAAAAAATTATTATTATTAATTTTATTGAGAAATAAATAGCAATGAGACTGTTTTAAACCCAATTAGTATGACAGATTCAATAATTAATGTTTTGCATATTGTTGTCTTTGTAGTGTTTATTCATAGTACAAGATGAAGACATGATATTCCATCCAAAAACTATTAGTACAAATCTTTCTTCTCATTGAATTAAGAGAAAGTAGCTGTGAATCTATTCTAATTATTTTGTATACACAGATACAACATGGTCCTTCATTTGTATCCCCTTTTTTTGTTTAGTTTTGTCAGAGATGGGTTTTCCATTGCCATTTAAATATTGTAAGTGTGTGAATTCAGCAAAATATTCCAAGACAATCCAGTAATCCATAATACTGGGTTATCTGTAGGACTGGCAATGTCAGAAGTTGTTGACTTGAGCCTTTTACAACTCAGCATAGTAATATGGCTTTACTTTTTATACCTCGTTTTTATATGTTTCTGCTGGATGGTTGAGACCAGATGAAGCAAGACCTATATAACCAGAAATGTAACTTTTGTATCTGAAAAAGTTAGTCAAAATTTCTTTTTTTTTCTTATCGATTTTGAAAAGCTTTGTTTCAATTGTTCTTTATTGTAAGATCATAGAACTAATTACAAATTTAACCTATAACTTGGTAACCTTTACTCAGGTAATAAGTTTTAATAAAAACAAAGTGTTTTTTCAACAACTCAAATGCAGAGTAAGGATGAGAAACATCTGACTGGCCAATAGATTTAGTTCTCACTAAATGAACTCCAAGCTCTTTTTCAGGAAAAGTGAAC
>NW_004524595.1:163944-170115 GCF_000260255.1 Octodon degus | reverse complement strand
GGACAGCATGGTCTGCAAAGGTCCAGGAAGCGGTCTTAGCGTCCCTGTGACCCCGACCAGAGACTGGTCAAGAGCCTCAAAATTTCTTAAATATAGCAAGGAACCATGAGAAAACAATCCAACAGCTACTAGATGAGGCAAAGGAGAGTAACAAAAGATTAATCAGGATCAGTGAAAAAGCAGGAGATAGCCTAAATGACATTTAAAAAACCTGTTCATAGTCATCATGGTAGAAATCTCTCCTGATAGGGAAAAATAATTTGATGTACAGCTAAGTGAGGCATATAGAGCTCTAATTAGCCATGAGCAAAAGAAACAGAGCCAAAACATATTAGTCAAGATTGTAGAAACTCAAAACAAGAGCGTAAATATTATAAGCTGTTAGAGAAAAAAAATTCACCTCTAAAGGAAAGCTTATCAGAATCACAGCTGACTTTTAAACACAGATCCTTAAGTCAAATAAAGCTTGGAGTAAAGTATTTCAAGTCACAAAACTATTTTTCAAAATTGATGAAGGCATATAATACTTCCATGACAAAGAACACCTGAAGAAATTCATGACCACCAAACTAGCACTGCAAAATGTTCTAAAAGATATTCTAGAAAGAGATAACAAGGATTACAATTCCATGAGCCCAAACAAAATGAATCCACCAGGCAAGGCAAGCAATTAAACAGAGGAAAGGGAACCAACAATAGGAAAATAAAATGACAAAGATTATTCAACATATATATCAGTTATAAGAGTCAGTGTTAGTGGTCTTAATTGACCAATCAAAAGAAGCAGACTGGCAGAATGGATCAAGAAGCAAGATCAAACAGTATGTTGCATACAAGAGAAACACATTTAATTCAAAAAGAAATTTAAAGATTGAAAATCAAAGAATGAAAAATAATACTCCATGGAACAGGAATCCAGAAAAGAGCAGGCAGGGATAACTATTCTACTTGCAGACAAAATAGATTTCAAGCCACAATGGATTAGGAAAGACAAAGGTCACCAAATCCTTGTTACATGGACATACACATAGCTGTGTAATAGCATGTATGACTTTAATTCTTTCTTTCTTTTTCTTTTCTTTTTTTTTTTCTTTTTTGGCAGAACTGGGGATTGAACTCAGGCCCTTGCACTTGCCAGGCAAGCACTTATTCTACTGAGCTATCTCCCCAGCCCCCTTAATTCTTTCTAGATAATAACTAGAAGAGGAAACACTGAATCAAATGGAATGTATAGTTTTAGCTTTCTGAGAAATCACCATACTTATTTTTAAAAAGATTTGTTTATTTATTTACTTACTTACTTACTTACTTACTTACTTACTTGGTACAGGGTCTCGCTATACAGCTCAGACTCACTGTGATCCTCCTATCTCAGTCTCCCCAGTGCTAGGATTACAGGCATACAGCACCATGCCCCATTACAGTGGCCTGTATGACACAGGGCTGGCATGGCATACAGTACCAGGGATCAAACCTGGGTCCTTACATTTGTGAGGCAGGCACTAGACCACCAAGCTATCTCCCCAGCCCACCACACTGATTTTTGTGGTCTGGTAATATGAATGCAATAAGCTCAATTCATTTTCATTTACTTAAGTATTATCTATGAGCTAGTATGTGTCCATGTTGGTGCATATCTGTGAACAATCCAGGAAGAAGAGTTAAAAATCATAAGTACTTATGCACTAAATATAAGCACACCCATTATATAAAACAAATACTGACATACATGAAAAATGAAGTCATCACTAATATAATTGTGATGGGAGAACTTAATACCCCACTGTCACAAATACACAGGTCAACTAGGCAAACAATCAATAATGAAACATCAGAATTGAGCCAAACTTTTGAATAAATAGAATTAGCAGATATTACAGGGTGTTCCACCCCACAATATCAGAATACATGTTCTTGGCTGCATGTGGAACATTCTCCAAAATAGACCACATACTAGTATCCTGAAAAAATTAAAGTCATGCTATACTATAGTGATATGTGCATATCCTTGTAAATAGCAGCATAAAATTCCTAATAGCTAAATGTTGGAAATGGCTTACATGTTCATCAAGAGATGGATGAAAAAAGAAAATGAGGTATTAACACACAATGGCATAGTACTCTTCCAGAAAGAAAGATCAACTTGAGTTATGGTTAGGAAAATGTATGCACCTTAAGACCATAATGCTAAGTAAAATAAATCAGGTACTCAGGCTTAAATATTGTGTGGTTTGTGCAAGGTCCTGATTTAATTCCTGGTACCAAAAAAAAAAGTTTTACATGGTTTCTCTATATAAGAAGCTCAAAATATAAGTAAAGAACAAAATAAAAAATAGATAATCAGGAGTAGGGAGATAGATCTTTCTCAAACACATAGGGAATAAGGAGATAGGAGGATAGGATAGAGGGAGGAAAGGATTGAAAAAAAGAATTATGATGTAATATGTACAAGGAATGTAATCCTTATATATTCCAAACACATATTGATAACAAAAAAATTAAAATATCATGTTTGGAGTTCCTTATAATGAAGGCTTATCTCCTTATAATAGCTCATCTGTACTTTATAACAGGCAGCTAGCCTGAGAGAAACAGGAAGAGAACTTCATCTTTCTTTTTTTAAAATAATTTTATTGAGAAATAAATAGCAATGAGACAGTTTCAAAACCAATCAGTAAGACAGTTTCAATAATTAATACATTGCATATTGTTATCGTCTTAGTGGTTATTCATAGTACAAGATGCTGACATGCTATCCTGTCCAAACACTATTAGTACGAATCTTCATTCTCACTGAATTAAAAGAAAGTAGCTGTGTATCTATCCTAACTATCTTGTATATACAGATACAAAATCATCATTCATCTGTGCCCCCTTTTTTGTTTAATTTTGTCAGAGAAGGGCATTCCATTGTCATTTAAATATTGTAGGTGAGTGAATTCAGCAAAATAGTCCAATATAGTCCAGTAGTTCATAATAGTAGTGGGTCATCCGCAGGACTGGAAATGTCAGAAATTGTTGACCTAAGCCCTTTACAGCCCAGCATACCAAAGCAGCTTCACCCCTTATACCTAGGTTTTTTTTGTTTTGTTTTGTTTTGTCTTTTTTACTTTTATGCTGGATGGTTAAGACCAAGATAAAGCAAGACCTATATAACAAGAAATGTAACTTTTGTATCTGATAAGTGCAGTCAAGTCCCCTCAGAATTTATCCTGAAACCCAGTACCGCACTTTGTAGATCCTTTGTCAGTGTCAGCCATGTGGATGAGTCACGGCCATTGCTTGACCAATTTTCTCTCTCTGTGAAAGCCTGAGAGAATGCTTTCTCTCCATGTGACTCTCCTTAGGCACACTCTACATGATCGATCACTTTCCTTTTTGGCCCCATAATCTCCTTGATCAGAAAATTTGGGCCACAACTGAGTTACATGATGTTACAGTACAGGTTCTCCTATGTCCTGAGTCTTCACTGACCTTGAAAGGCTAGGGCCAAAATGTTGCCTGTCCTTGCAGCCTAGAAGCTTATCTTTCTAATGCATGCTCTTTTTTGCTTGCCTTGTCAAGTGCCTCTTGTATGTTGTCCACATGCACAGCCAGGGCAGTCAGGTTTTGTCACATACTGCAGTTCAGTTGGTTCTTCTTTTCACCACATTCCCAGAGTGCAAAACAGGCATCTGTAGGGCACTGAGGGTCAGGTTAACACAGTCATCCAAGGGAGCCATTCTTCTACTACAACCTGTTTTATTCATTATTGACAACAGTTACTTTTTAGTGTCCACCTGACTGGATTAAGAATACTTAGAAATCTAGTATTGTGGCTTAGAACTAAAACGACCCTCCAAAATCTCTCAAGTTTGGAAAATGATTGGCTCATGAGGGTGCTACATTCATCAGTAGATTAGTCAATAGCAGAATGTGCTGGTGGAAGGTGGGGCCTCATCAGAGGAAGCGGATCACTGGGGGTGTGGCTTGAAGGCCTGTATTCCTGTCCTGGGCACCTGCCTCTTCCCCTCTCTCCACTTTCTGGCCACCATGCCATGAATATAGGTTTCCTCCATCAGACTCTTGCACCATGCCTTGGAGCCAGCCAGCCATGGACTAGATCTACTGAGACTGTAAGCCAAGATAAACAAACATTTTCAAATTGTGGGTGTTGGGTATTTCATCCCAGTGACAGGAAAGAGACTAATATAGGACATTGGTACTAGGACTGAGGCTTTTGTAGCCTATGCCAGATCAAGTAGTTTTCAAGACTTTGGAACTGATGAGGAGAAGGGGTAGAAAAGTTTGGATATGCCAGCAAGAGAAATCCTGAAATCCAGTATGCAAGGCCTGGTGGGTAATTCTGTTCAGAGTTCAGAAAGCCTGCTGATAGGAACACAGCTAGCAAAAGCCAGAGACATAGGTTTTAGCAGAGAATGAGGAGTCCACTGGCATTTGCACTGCAGGCCGTGTGTGTTACACTGTGTCAGACGACTTACCTACATGTTGCCTAAGATTCTGCAGAAAGCTGAGAGTAAGGACAGTGGACTAACTAATGGAGCAGAGGAAGCATCAAGACAGCCCAAAATTCAAGCTGCCACCTGGGTACCGCTGGCTGTTTTAAGCCAGTGAAAATCAGTGGCAAAAGAGGAAAAGAGGAAATTTTGAAAAACATTTTGGCCAAGAAGGAGCCATGTATAAAGCTGGAACCAAATGAAATGTGGCTTCTGAACACATGAACACCATTAAAAGGAAATCAAAGGAGTTCTGGTTGTACTTCAGGGGTAGTAGGAGGCGCCTCTAAAGCCATCAGAGGCCAGACAGAAAGCTCAGTGGACTAAAGCGCCTGCGAAAGCAGATGTAGGGACCCAGGTTCGATCCCCAGAATGCCATGCTGGCCCTGCCCCAGGGGTATGCTGAGATGGGGACTGAGACTGGGCATGGTAGAGCGCGCCTGTAATCCCAGCACTCGGGAGGCTGAAAACAGGAGGATCACTATAAGTCCGATCTGTTCAGTGAGACTCTGTACACCCTGTACTAAATACATAAAATAATAACAGTAAATAATTAAAGGCATCGTGGCTGCAACCACAAAGCTTTGTCTCCCACCCAAGCAGCCATGATAGAACCTAGAGCCACAGCCTCTCCAGAGAGATGCTGTTTCACTCCCAGCACACCTTGACCAGACAGTTTAACCTCAAATATGAGATGGCAAAAAAATACAATCAATTGGAACAAGCTCCAGAGCCACTCAGCATTGTATCATGCACTGCAAAAAACTTGAGCAATGCATTTGAAGTTTACAGCTTTTTTAAAGCAAAAGTTCAGCCCATACTTGAAGAGGAAAATCCAGCTGCTAGTGAAGAAATAAGAAAAACAGAAATAGGGAACAAGAATGAAGGTGAAAAAGACACAAACACATTTTGATCCAGAAGTAGTTCAAATAAAAGCTGGAAAAGCAGAAATTGATAGAAGAATTTCTGCATTTATGGAATGAAGACAAGTATCAATCAATAAAAACAAAATCAAGGAATTTTACAATGTTATTAATTGCAATCAAGAAAATGGTTGTTCATGTCCTGACGATAGTTGTACCCCTTACCCAGATTTACAAGTCATGTAAGTGTTTCTAGAGTTGTGAACACACATGAACTACAGGCCAGACCTAAAGGAATTGAAGGGTCAGATCATAAATCTAATAGCATGCTTCAGGACTGTGACAGTCAGGTTATAGAGAGCAACAATGAAATAGTTAAGCTCGTTTGCAACTGCACTTGGGGATCCAGTGCCCAGAGACATTTATCAGAGAATTTTAAAACTTGAAAATACAGCCTTGAATTGGAAGGTATCACTCCTCAATATTTTCAATCTGTGAACTTTCCTGGAAAAAGAACAGAAGTTCAGTCACCTCAAGAGAACTATTCACTGGCTGAACTTGATGAGAAAACTAATGCCCTCAAACAAGCCTTGCTCAGAAAACCAAGAGAAGCAGAATCCACGGCAGCTCACCACGGAAAACTCCTCTCGCCCTTGTCACTTTACTTTTGTATGTAAACACATGTAACTTACTCTGCAGTTAATTGAAGATGTGTTTATCAATATAAACTTTTCTGTGAGGTCAAGGTTTATTTTCATGATTCTAGCTTGAAGAAAATACTCAAGTATTCCAGTGAGTTTAAAAATCATGAA
>NW_004524595.1:161825-163144 GCF_000260255.1 Octodon degus | reverse complement strand
GAAAGAAGAAAGAAAGAGAAAGAAAGAAAGAAAGAAAGAAAGAAAGAAAGAAAGAAAGAAAGAAAGAATTTTGTACATATCCAAGAAGAAAGATACCTTTAGGACACCTCAGGAATCCCCAAGACTGAGGCTCAAGAGAACAAAATTGCAATCCTTTGAATCAAGAAGAGAGTCCCTGGGATCTTTGCTCAAGAAGGGCCCCTTAGGATGCTGTTTTTCTAGAATTCATTTCACTCAGTTTGCCCATCCAGGCACCCACAGGCTGCTGTAGCCATGACCCAAGGTGGGATAGCTTCTGCTGAGACTAGTGACACATTTTAGTGATGCTTTTGGGAAGTTGGTTTTACTGGCATGCAAAATGCAAGGGTTCTTGAGTCAGAGGAGCAGCACACATGGTACAAAAGAAGGCCTAGAAAGCTAAGCAATGAGCCTCTGAGAAGATATTGCTTGAAGCGATGGAAATAAAATCAAAGATGCAGTGGAAAGCAAAGGAAGTTGGAGAGGCTAAGAACGCGGAGTGTTTGCCACAGAAAGCCATAGGTGTGAGAGGAGGTAGCCCATTGAGAGCTGTGTTGATGGCAACTAGCAAGAGATAGGAGGGGGCTGTCCAGGCTTCTTAGAGCTCACATTCCACTGCCATGTGTTCTTGATGCCAGACAGGGCCTACAGGGTTCGTGTTTGCCTGATGAGTTTTGGGCTTGCATTGGTCTGATTCTTTTCTATCTTCATATTCTTCCCTTTTGGAATACAAATATTTGTCCTGTGCCTTTATAACTTGGGTTTATGTAACTTGTTTTTTGTTTTTACAGATGTTCACAGTTAGAGCTCCTCTTGAGTCTCAGAAGAGACTTAGATTTGTACTCTTGAAAAATTCTGAATAGCTCATACTTTGAGGGAGAGATTACTGTTTCCACTTTATGTGAGGTAGTTGTGTTATGTCAGGTTATCAACTAGATTATAAATTGCAAACTCAGGTTTCTGCTGTCCTCAGGAGAGGCAAAGCTCAGGGAGGGCCTTTCTTATGAAAGAGGCTGAATTTGAACTTGGCTTTAGAGAAGAAATAGGAATTAATTAGGCAAAAGATCAGAGGGCATTCTCAGCAACAGATGCATCACTAAAGGAGGTGTGGAAAGAAGAAAGCTGAGGGGGCCAAGGATATAGCTCAGGGGCACAGCTCCTGCCTGACAAATGCAAGGTCCTGAGCTTGAGTCCCAGTGCCAAAAAAAGTGGAAGAAAGAAGAAGAAGAAGAAGAAGAAGAAGAAGAAGAAGAAGAAGAAGAAGAAGAAGAAGAAGAAGAAGAAGAAGAAGAAGAAGAAGA
>NW_004524595.1:149252-160955 GCF_000260255.1 Octodon degus | reverse complement strand
AAGGCAATGTACAGTTAAAGGCTTCAGTGTCAACAAAGAATGTACCAAAAAAAGTAGTTCCATATCTATTCTGTTTTTTAATGAAAAAATAGAGCTCAAAGCCTTTCTCTTCATGCATTCTTTCACAGAACAAGATCTTCCTCTTTCATTTTTTATTTAGTGACACGGTCTTGTTACATTAATCAGACTACCCTCAACTCTGCGATCTTACTGTCCCAGTCTCCCGGTTATCTGGGGTTTCAGGCATGTGCCGTGGTGTCCTACTTGCTCTGTTTCTTTTAAATGGATGGTGTGGGGCACTTTACTTAACCTATGCAAACGTGATTTTTCTATGTCACTTACCTGAGGTTACCATGAGAAATAAATGAGACGATACGTGCAAAAATGGCTATCATAGTATCTAAAAAAAATAGCTGGTATTTGATGGCCTCTTCACTGGTTTTTGAAACGTTCTTTGAATTGCAACATTCAAACATAAAGTCTCCTCCTGTTACACAGAGACAGCTCATAACATGAATGGGAATCACCAGACAGAAACAAAGCAAATATTTTCAATGGAGGGACAAAAGGGGATTAGATCAATAGGCCACTTTCCCCCGATTTAGATGCACTTTCCTCTGTATCCGTGGTTCCTTCCGATGCATATCAAAGACAACCTAGGGCCATTATTTGAAGATTACAAACAGCATGTCTGGAGAGAGCCCTGGGAATCAGAATGTCTAACTAGCACCCCTTTTGCCCCCCAAAAAGATTGTCTGAAAGAGGCAAATCTGGGACGCAGCACTTGAGATGGTCCCTCCAGAACCCCCAGCCTCTCATGTCTCCGCTGCTCATTTGCAGTGGCTGCTGGCCAGCTGGCTGGCTGTCCCTGGCACCCATGTGCTTCCTGGAATTTTTTCCAGTCCCTAAATCTGTCGTTCTGCTTCTCAGCGAGTGCTGTAAATTTGGGAACTGACACTACAATATTTGCAATATGAGCGATGTGGCTGCACCCTAGAGATTTGGGGCAGTTTGTGCCTCTGTTAAACCTGAGCCCATCCTAGGTCTTATTTCACTGAGAAAGTTGCTGTTGGCAAGTTATGAGTAGAACACTTTATTTTGTGATCACTAGAAGACAGTTGCAGTTTTGCCCTAGTTCACTTTTAGCAAATCAGAGTCTATTGTGCGCAGCCAGAAGTCTTTGGCAGCTCCAAAATAGAATCAAAAATACCTACTTTCCAAGTCTATTGAAGACATATAACATTTGAGAAAAATTTATTGGCATTGTCAACACCCTCTTACTAGGTCTTGTCCTAGACTAAGCCAGACCATCAGGAAATAATACAAATATTACATTTTCTTAGTCCCTCTGAGAACTGTATTTACTTAGCTGATTAATCCTTGGGCTGTTCTTTTATTGAGGATTAACCACAAGAACAACCCATGGGGGCCATGGAGATAGCTCAGTGGACTAAGTGCCTGCTTAGGCAAGTGCAGGGACCAGAGTTCGATCCCTGGCATGACAGGCCATGCCGGCCCCATCCCACCCCTCAACCCCCACCCCACCCTCCCAGGCACACTGAGCTGGCGATCAAGACCAGGATTGGTGACACATGCCTGTAATCCCAGAGTGGGGAGGCTGAAAACAGGAGGATCACTAGGAGTCCAAGCTGCATAGTGAGACCCTGTACCAAATACATTTAAAAAAAAAAAGAACCACCCATCGGAGCAAGTGAAAATTTTATACCTCAAATACTCACCATTCTACCACCACTAGCATTATATCCTGACACTAATATACCAATTCAAATGAGAACTTCACAAGTTTCCACTTTATCATGGTCACATATTTCATGTTAGGGCACATAGTGATCGATACTTTGTCACTTTGGCTGCATTGCCTGGCATTTCCACACTCTGGGCTGTGAGGGCCCCACCCCAGAGTAACTTGGCACAAAAAGGGGTTGAGGAGGAATTCAGTATTCCACTTCCTCTAAGGAGCTTCAGTCTTCACAGTCAGATTGGACTTTATCTCCTGGCTTCTAGCACAGACTCTTCAGCCTTCATATTGGATCCTTCAGCTTTCAGTCACAGATTCTTCAGTCTTCCATTGCAGACTTAATGGTCAACCAGTAGAGACTGTTAGAGGCCATGAGAAACTGTTAGAGACCGATAGAGATGGAACACTGCAGGGACTGAATCCTTCAGGAGGTGGTGTGCAGACGCTTTCGGCTCACCTCCTCATCTGACTCTGTGACTGGCACATCTTGTGTCGTACCTGTTCCTTGTATTATATCTGTTCCTCTAATAAAACCCTGACTAATACAGAATATGGTACCAGGAGTGGGGCTAGAGAAACAGAATATAGTGATGGCATTTTTTAATGGCCTTAAGAGTTCCTAGAATTGGTTTTGAGATTTGATAAGACCTAAAGACACCATGGCTTCTTCTGGAATTAAGGAGCATATTGATACTCCTTGGCATGAGGTTTTTAAACTAACATGCCATATAGATCCATTTGATCATCCTAATTCACCACTTGTGAGATGTTAGGAATTTAGAGATTCCACACAGGAAATTTTTTAATCTCTTTGGCAGAGTAGGGAATATAATGATGCTGGTTGGTTGGTTTTAGCCTCAGTGGATGAACTTATGAATGAAAATAAGAATCTTGAAGATACAATTTTCCACCTCCAGACTCAGATAAAAAATTTAAGTTTCTAAGTGTGTCCTGACAGAAAATCTCCTCTCTTTTAGCCACAAGGCTGAGGTTGCAGAGACCCAAATGCAGTCCCTCATAATTCAATTGGCTGAACTGCAACATAAACTAAATGCTCAGCTTCAAAGGGTATCTGAAGCAAAGGTGAGGGCACTGATTGGAAAAGAATGGGATCTCGTGAATTGGAATGGAGATGTTTGGCAGGATCCTGAGGAGGCTGAGGATGTTGAGTTTTTAGATGCTAATAAGATTATTTTGCCTGAGGAAGAGATTTCCTGCCCACTGTGGCAGAGGAATCACTGCCTTCACCCTCTGCCATGTTAGTGTCTCCTAATGTATCTGGAGAAATCAATCCTTCGTGGAATGAACAGAATACTGGTGGGACTCCTCAAGACCCACCCTCATCACCCATTTTTGCCTCTAGGCCCATAACCAGGCTTCACTCACAGAAGTTGCCTCAGGTGAGGTACATAAAGTGATTCATGAGGAGATCTGTTATTCTCCCAAAGACCTTCAGTTTTCTAACTCTTATAAGCAGATACCTAATGAGCAAGCTTAGGAGTGGATTTTACAAGTGGGATAATGGTGGAAAGAAACATACATCTGGATGAGGCTGAGTTTGTTCATATGGGCCCACTAATTAAGGTATCCTGAATTTAGTGTTGTGGTTCGTGGAGTAAAGAAAAGTGTTAATAATCTATTTGGCTGGTTGGCAGAAGTGTGGCTTAAAAGATGGCTCACAGTGAATGAGTTAGAGATGCCTGATAGTCCATGGTTTACTATTGATGAAGGGATTCAGAGGCTTAGGGAAATGGGAATGCTGGAGTGGATCTGTCTTATTAAACCTAATCTTCCACATTTGGGAGATCCTGAAAACATACCTTTCACTAACACCTTGAGAAACAGAGTTGTGAGGGGAGCACCAGCATCCCTGAAGAGCCTAGTCATTGCTCTTTGCTGTATGCCAGACCTTGCAGTGGGGACCGCAGTTACTCAAATCGGAAATTTAAGGGCCATGGGCTTCATTGGATCCCAGAGTGGCAGAGGTCAGGTGGCAGCACTTTATTGCCATGGGCAGCAGAAGTGGAACAATGACCAGAATAATCTTACACAAACAGACCTATGGCATTGGCTGATTAGTCATGGTGTTTCCAAAAGTGAAATAGATGGAAAGCCTACAAAATTTTTGCTAGATTTATATAAATGAAAGAATTTAGGGGCAAAAGAATAGAGACCTACTTCAAATCATGATAATAGGCAATCCTGGCCACTCAACCAGTTCCCAGATTTGAGCCAGTTTACAGACCCAGAACCCCTGGAATGATGGGGAGGCCAGGTCTCCTTGAGGAAGGATCTTACTGTACCCAGAATTTTTACAGCCAATCTTTCTCCTATCCTTTCCCAGAGAGACCTAAGGCCTTTGCCCAAGTGACTACAATGGGGTGAAGGGAATGATCAGACATTTCAGGGATTATTGGACATTGGTTCTGAACTGACACTGATTCCAGGGGATCCAAAACACCACAGTGGCCCTCCAGTAAGAGTAGGGCCTTATGGAGGGCAGGTGATCAATGGAGGTTTTAGCAAAGATCTGATTCACAATGGGACCAATAGGCCCTCAACTCCATCCTACAGTTATATCCCCTGTTCTAGAATGTATAATTGGTATATATATACTTAGTACCTGGCAAAATCCTCACACTGGTTCCCTAACCTGCCATGTGAGGGCTATTATGGTTGGAAAGGCCAAATGGAGGGCTTTAAAGTTGCCCTTGCCTGGTAAAATAGTTTGCCAAAGCAGTACCGCATTCCTGGAGGGATTGCAGAGATTAGTGCCACCATCGAGGACTTGAAGGATGCAGGGGTGGTGGTCCCCACCACAGCTCCATTTAATGTTCCCACTTGGCCTGTGCAGAACACAGATGTGTCTTAGAGAATGACAGTAGATTACTGTAAACTGAACCAGGTGGTGACCCCAATTGCAACTGCAGTACCAAATGTGGTTTCCTTGCTTGAGCAGATTAACGCATCCCCTGGTAGTTGGTATGCAGCTGTTGATTTGGCAAATGCCTTCTTCTCCATACCTATCCATAAGGACCATCAGAAACAATTTGTTTTCAGTTGACAAGGCCAGCAATATACCTTCATTGTCTTACCACAAGGGTATATGTACTCTCCAGCCCTGTGTCACAACTTAATTCGTAGGGACCTTGATTGCTTTTCTCTTCCTCAAGCTATCACACTGGTCCATTACATTGATGATGTTATGCTGATTGGACTAGTGAGCAGGAAGTGGTAACCACCTTGGATTTGTAGTACTGCATTTGAGAGCTAGAGGATGGGAAATAAATCCCACAAAAATTCAAGATCCTTATACCTCACTAAAGTTTCTAGGAGTCCATGGAGCATGTAGAGATATTCCTTCTTAAAAGAGAGAGAGAGAGAGAGAGAGAGAGAGAGAGAGAGAGAGAGAGAGAGTGTTCCTTATAAGGTAAAAAATAAGTTGTTGCATCTGGCTTCCCCCATGACCAAAAATGAGGCACAGTACCTAATGGGCTTATTTGGATTTTGGAGGCAACAAATTCCTCACTTGGGTATCTTACTATGGCCCATTTACCAAGTGACTCAGAAAGTTGCTAATTTTGAGCAGGGCCTAGAACAGGAAAAAGTCCTGCAACAGGTCCAGGCTGCTGTTCAGGCTGCTCTGCCTCTGGAACCATATGATCCAGCAGATCCATTGGTACTTGAAGTGTCAGTGGTAGACAGGGATGCTGTTTGGAGTCTTGGGCAGGCCTCCATAGGCAAATTACAATGGGAGCTTTTAGGATTTTGGAGCAAGGCTCTGCCATCATCTGCAGACAACTACTCTCCTTTGAAGAAACAGCTCTTGGCCTGCTACTGGGCATTAGTGGAAACTGAACGCTTGACCAGAGGACACCAGGTCACCATGAGGCTTGAGTTGCCTATCATGGCCTGGATATTATCTGATCCATCAAGTCATAAGGTTGGATGTGTTCAGCAATAGTCCATCATTAAATGGAAGTGATACATTAGTGATAGAGCCAGAGCAGGTCCAGAGGGGACAAGTAAATTACATGAGGAAGTTTCCAGATACCTATGGATCCTATACCTGCTGTATTGCCTTCTGTTTCCCAGCATGCACCTATGGCATTGTGAGATGTACCATATAATCATCTGTCAGAGAAAGAAAAGACTAGGGCCTGCTTTACAGATGGCTCTGCACGCTATGCAGGTACCACCCACAAGTGGGCAGCTACAGCATTGCAGCTCCTTTCTGGTACATCACTAAAGGACAATGGTGAAGGGAAATCATCACAGTGGGCAGAACTTCAGGCAGTGCACCTGGTAGTACATTTCACCTGGAGAAAGAAGTGGCCAGATGTGCAACTATATACTGACTCATGGGCTGTAGCCAATGATCTGACTTGATGGTCAGGAACTTGGAAGGAGCATGATTGGAAAATTGGTGACAAGGATATTTGGGGAAGAGGTATGTGGCTAGACCTATCCATACGGGCAGGATGTAAACATATTTGTTTCACATGTGAATGCTCACTAAAAGGTGACATCAGTAGAAGAGGACTTTAATAATCAAGTGGATAAGATGACTTGTTCTGTGGATAGTGGACAGTCCCCTTCCTCAGCCATGCCTGTCATTGCTCAGTGGGCCCATGAACAAAGTGACCACGGTAGCAGGGATGGAGGCTATGCAGGGCTCAGCAACATGGACTCCCACTCACCAAGGCTGATCTGGCTACAGCCACTGCTGAATGCCCAGTATGTCAGCTACAGAGGCCAACACTGAGTCCTTGATATGGCACCATTCCCCAGAGTGATCAACCTGCAACCTGTGGCAGGTTGATTATATTGGACCACTTCCATCATGGAAGGGACTGAGCTTTGTCCTCACTGGCATAGACACATATTCTGGATATGGATTTGCATTTGCTGCACTTAACACTTCTGCCAAAACTACCATCCGTGGACTTACAGAATGCCTTATCCACCGCCATGGAATTCTACACTGTATTGCTTCTGACCAAGGAACACATTTTATAGTCAAAGAACTGAAGTAGTGGACTCATGCTCATGGAATTCACTGGTCTTACCATGTACCTCACCATCCAGAAGCAGCTAGATTGATAGAATGATGGAATGGTCTTTTGAAGACGCAGTTGCAACTCCAACTAGGTGGTAATAGTTTGCAAGGTTGGGATAAGGTACTTCAGCAGGCTGTATATGCCTTTATTCAACACCCTATGTGTGGTACTGTGTCTCCTATAGCCAGGATTCACGGGTCCAGGAATCAAGGCGTGGGAGTAAGAATGATACCACCCACCAATACCACTAGTGATCCACTAGAAAAATTTTTGCTTCCTATCCCCACAACCTTATGTTCTGGTGGACTGGAAGTCATAGTCCCAGAGCAGGGAAGGCTTGTACCAAGAAGCACAGCAATGATACCATTGAACTGGAAGCTAAGATTTCCCCCTGGTCGCTTTGGTCTCCTCGTGCCTCTGAGGAAACAAGCTAAAAAAGGAATCATGGTGTTTTCAGGGGTGATAGGCCCAGACTATCAAGGGGAAATTGGATTACTACTCCACAATGGCAGAAAGGAAGACTATAGATGGAATGCAGGAGATCCCTTGGGGCACCTCTTAGTACAACCTAATACAGGCACAACAACAAATGGTCCACAGCCTTCAGGAATGAAGGTGTGGGTCACTCCACCAGGGAAAGCACGAAGACCTGCTGAGGTACTTGCTGAGGGCCAAGGGAATACAGAATGGGTAGCAGAAGAAGTAGTTCTAAATACCAGCTACAACCCTGTGATCAGCTACAGAAAAGGGGATTATAATTATACTATTTCACCTCTATATTTAGTTTTGTTATAATATAATATGAATAAATTTACCAGTTCTTAAGGATTATTAAGCCTATGTTAATTTTTTTGTTTTTTTGTTTGTTTGTTTGTTTTGTTTTTTTAGGTACAAACCTCTTTTTTTAAAGTCAATAGAAAATGGAAATATACTTTTTAAAGTTTGTAATACTAGGAGAAGATATCATACAATGTCTTTTTAAATAAATTCTAAGTCAAAGATACAGTATAAATCTTAGATGGCCTATGTTAATGTTGACGCATAAGCATCAATCAAAAAACTTAACCTTCTATTTTGGTAAGGATATTCGTGTGTTTCCATTTGTACTCAGGATAGTACAGCTATAATAATTGTTAGGCACAATTGTATGCATATCTCTGTATCTAGAGACTTTTAAAGAAATATGTCTAGTTGCCAAGTTGACAAGGGGCGGACTGTAGCGGTCCATACATTGTGTCAATTTGGCTATATCACCCAGCAGTTTCACACTCTGGGCTGTGAGAGTCCTGCCCCAGAGTAACTTAGCACAGAAAGGGGTTGAGGAAGAATTTGATATTCCACTTCCTCAGACAAACTTCAGTCTTCGCAGTCAACTTGGACTTTATCTCCTGGCTTCCAGCACAGACTCTTCAGCCTTCAGATTGGATCCTTCAGCTGTCCTTCGCAGATTTTTCAGTCTTCTGTTGCAGGCCTAATGGCCAACCATTAAAGACTGTTAGAGGAGACCAATAGAGATGGAACACTGCAGGGAGTATAAAACCTTGGGACTGAATCCTTGTCAGTGGTGTACAGACCTTCTTGGCTCACCTCTTCATCTGACTGTGACTGGCACATCTTGTGTTGTACCTGTTCCTTGTATTAGATCTGCTCCTCTAGTAAAGCCCTAATACAGAGCATCTCTCCAAATTCTATAATCACAGTGCATAAGTTTCTTAAGGATCCTATTCTCTTCCTTATTTTATATTCCCTCCAGCAGATAACATAGAGAATTGGTGTTATCTTAATGTATGTGCTTGTATCAGGCAGTAGTGGCAAGCCTGATACATGTGCTGCAGTGCACTGTGGTATCGCTGAAATCTCTAAAAGATTTTCCATCCCTGCCAGAGAGGCTAAAGGTAAAGGATAAATAATACAAGATGCCCAGTGGAAAACAAAATGAAGAAGTTACATAAATTTAAAGGCAGCATGGCCTTGTGACCTCTGTGCACCACAGAATGCCACCCAAGAGAAGTTTAAAAAAAGTAATTCCAGGGCACTTCATTAAAATATGAAAGAAGGAAGAAAGGAAAAAGGAGGGAAAGAAGGAAGGGAGGGAGGAAGGAAAGAAAGAAGGACTGATTTTCATATTGCAAGAAAAAAATAAATGACAAGATACCAATAAGAAAAACTTCAAATAGCATTGGATTTCTCAGGAATATAAGTTGTCAACAGGTAGAGGAACAATGTATTTAAAATTCTGAAGGAGGGGCTGGTGAGATGGCTCAGTGGTCTAAAGCACCTACTTAGAACAAGCTTAGCAAAGCACAGGGACCCTGGTTCAATCCCCAGCACCACATGCCAGCCAGCCCCGCCCCCTGGTGGGCTGAGCTGGCCACACACACACACACACACACACACTTAAAAATAAAAATAAATAAATAAATTCCTGTGTTCTTTAAAAAAAAAAAATAAAATAAATAAAATTCTGAAGGAATTTATTTCTAATATTGAACTCTATAGCAAGAAAATAAAAGATAAAGAATACAGTAATGGAACAAAAATGAAAGGTTATTATCTATCAAAAAAAAGAAACTTTTTAAAATGCTGATTTTTTTTTTTACTCAATTCATAAAAGGAAAGTAAGCCCTCAAACATCAGAATGGAAATCAAATGTAATATGCCTATAATTAATAAGTAAAGAAATAGAAATTGGGTCATTTGAAGACGTGGAAGAAAGCACCAGACGAAACAACTACAGCGTTGGTGGCTCTTGGGAGTTAGCGGTGGGAAGAGGATAGGTACAGGGACTGTCGCATGTGACACTCTGTATACTGCATCTTAATAGCACCTTAATTTTTCTACCAGAAGAGCACTTTCACCAGAACTAAAATCAAACCAGAGCAGTGAACAGTAATAAGATGGAGTTGCTTTACCACTGGCAGAGGCTTCCTGAAAATTAATGCCAGTAGGACCAGCAACTGGGAAAGCTTATGAAGGGTGATTTGATGAAATGCATTCAAAATGTTTAAGTCATGCCAAACTTTGACCCACAAATTCCCCTTTTGGAAATAGTTTTGTTAAATAATAACAAAGATTCCACAAAAGATTTATCTACTAGAATATACATTAAAGGGTTTGTTTATCCTCAAATTCTCCATCCTCCTGCCTCAATCTTCAAAGTTGCTGGAATTAGAGTTGTGAGCCACCATGCTTGTCCAGTGAAATTTGCAGTTAGTTAGTTAGTTAGTTAGTTAGTTAGTTAGTTAACTAATTTTTATAAGACATAATCTTGCTATGGAGTTTAGGCTGGTCTTGAACTCAGGGAGATCCTCCTGCCTCAGCCTCCCAAGTGCTGGGATCACAGACTTTGCCTCTATGCTCAGCAGAAGTTATTTTTAATGATGAAATATTATAAACAACTTAATGTCCAAACCCAAGAGTATCCAAATAATGCCATATTCAGAGGAGAAAATACTACAGAGTCATTAAACATGAAGTAACAAATATCAAGTGACATAGAAATTTTTCACTACATGTTAACTGGAAAGAACTGAATTTTTTGATCAACTGATGATGCCTTAGATTGGTCAGAAGTTCAGGAGAGGGTGAAGTGGAAGGTGAACCATGAGTTTATTAGTATAGAAGTGAAGTGACTGGAAATGTAAGATTATACTATTCAGGCTGCTTTTGCTCATATTCGAAATTCTCTGCAATGAAGTTTTAAAAACTATATACTACACATGGATGAATTTAAATATGGAAAATAAGGGCTGAGGAGTTAGCTCAGCAGTCGAAGTGCCTGCCTGGCAAGCACAGGGACCTGGCTTCAATCCCCTGCACAACCACCAAAACACAGCATTGTGGCACACACCTGACATCCCAGCGCTGGGGAGACTGAGACAGGAGGATCACTATGAGTCTGAGCTGCATAGTGAGACCTTGTACCAAATAAATAAATAAAGGTTTTTTTTAAAGAAATAAATGTCTAACATAAAAATACCTAATTTGGGGCCAACCAGAGAGCTCAGGGGACTAAAGCACCTGCTTGGGCAGAGCGCAGTGGCCCGGGTTCAATCCCCAGCATGCTGTGCCAGCACCGCCTCACAGGGCGCGCTGAAATGGTGACTGAGACTGGGCGTGCTGGCACGTACCTGTAATCCCAGCACTCAGGAGGCTGAAAACAGGAGAATCACTGTGAGTCTGATCTACATAGTGAGACCCTGTAGACCCTGTACTAAATACATTTTTAAAAAAATTTTTAAGACCTTGTTTCTGCGTCCTCTAGGCTCTGTTACTTGTGTACATGTCACTGACAGCCCACTATCATATAATTTCCACCATTCCATAGCAACCATCTCTTTTTTTCCATCAGAAGAAACTATAAATCATCAAGATAAATTTTTGTACAAAGGTTGAAACACTTGATCATAAATTCAATTCAAGTCTACTTTAGGACCCAATAATGAATATAGTGCTAATATTCAGAAAGTTTATCTTTTACATCAGTGGTTTTTAATTCCTGTAACACATTAGGATCACTTGCAGGGCTTCAAAAAGACACCATTGTAACCAGGGACAGTGGTTCATGCCTGTAAACCCAGCACTTGGAGTGACCGAGGCAGGAGGATTCCAAGTTCAAGTCTTGTCTTGGCAAATTAGAATCCATCTCAAAATAAAAAATTTACAGGGATGGATATTATGATGTATGTTTGAAAACTACAGTGAAGGCTTAAAATTTTAAAGCTATTTCAGTAAAACACACACTGCCATTAACTCCTTTGAGAATTCTCCCCTTTAAAAAAACTAAAAGCATTTCCCCTAAACTCAGGAACAAGGATATCCACTGTCAGCTCTTCTATTTTACAAGATACTTAAAACATTAGCCACAGAAATTAGGCAATAGAA
>NW_004524595.1:136190-149152 GCF_000260255.1 Octodon degus | reverse complement strand
AAAAACACTAGCTTTTCTTTCTTTTTTATATTTTTATTTTTTATTTAATTCTTCATACAGGGTCTCACTATGCAGCTCGGACTTGCAGTGATTCTCCTGTCTCAGCCTCCCCAGCTCTGGGATGCCCAGTTTCAGTGGCCAGCACAACGCACCCAGATTTCCGGGGCCTGCAAGGCATGTAATACTATGGATTGAACAGGTTCCTTGCATTTGCTAGGCAGGTGCTTAGAACGCTGAGCTACAGCCCAGCCCCATAAATTATCATTATTTGCAGATGACATGACACTCTATATAGAAGACCCAAAGAACTTCACCACAAAGCTCTGAGCATTAACAACCAACTTCAGCAAAATAGAAGATACAAGATCAACACACAAAATCATTGACATTTGTGTACACTAACAATGAACAGGACAAGAAGGAAATTATGGAAACAATACCATTCACAGTAGCTTCAAAGAAAATGAAATACCTATGAATTAACATAACCAAGAAAGTTAAATACTTGTACAAAGATAATGACAATACTTTAAAAAAGGAGATTGAAGAGAACATTGGAATATGGAAATCTGTCCCCTACTCCTGGATAAGCAGAAATAATATTGTCAAAATTATATACTTCCAAAACTGCTCTACAGATTCATTTCAATTCCAATCAAAACACCAATAGCATGCTTTACAGATCTAGAGAAAACAGTCCTCACATTCATATGGAGCCAGTAGAGACCCAGAACAGCTAGAGCAATTTGGGGCCACAAAAGCAAAACAAGCATTATAGCAACACTGACTTCAAGCTCTGCTGCAGAGCGGCAGTGAGAAAAATTTCATGGCTCTAAAACAGAAGTGGATATGTGGACCAAGGAAACAAAGCTGAGGATCTGGAGACCTCCCCAGACATACTCAACTATTTGGTCTTTGACAAATGGACCAAAAGTATACATTGGAAAAAAGCTAGCCTATCCACCAAATACTTATTATGTGTTTGTAGAAAATTGAAACTAGACCCTTATCTTTCAGCATATACTAAATTAAAATCAAAATGGACCAAAGATCTAAATATCAAGATAAAAACATTAAATATACTGGAAGATAAAGTAGGTAAAACACTTGAAGAAAATGATTTTCTAAACAGAACCTCAACCCCACAAGAAATAGTAACAAGAATCAACAAATGGTACTACATCAGACTGATAAGCATCTGTTCAGCAAGAGTGAAGAGAAAACCTACATAACAGGAAAAAATTCCTTGCCAGCTACTCCTCAGAAAAAGACTGATATCTAGAACATACAAAGAACTAAAACAATTAATCCACCTAAAATTAAAGACTCAGTCAAGAAGTGGGCAAGAGAAATAAACAGACACTCCACAGAGGAAAACATACAAATGGTCAACAAATATTTGAAAAAATGCTCAACATGTCAGGTCATTAGAGAAAAGAAAATTGAAACAATGCTAAGAACCCATCCTATTGTGGAAAGAATGGTAGTCATTAAATCAAACAATAACAAATGTTGGCAAGGCTGTGGTGAAAACAAACCTTCCTGCATTGTTGGGAATGCAGACTACCACAATCATTATGGAAATAAGTATGGAGAGTTCTCAGAGAACTGCAACTGGAAATTCCAAATGGTGCAGTTATCCTCTATCTGGGTATCTTCCCTAAAGAGCTTGGTAGATGTGTACCAATGATGTAGCAGCATAATTCATAATAGCTAAATCCTGGAAGCAGCCTGTGTACTTATTGAGAGATTCTTGGATAAAGAAATTGTGATGTGATATATTATATATATGAATACTAAATGAATAAAAAATGATTTTGTCAGACAATGGATACACCTGGAAAATACAATGTTGAGTGAAATAAACTAGATACACAAGTTTCCATACCGTGTGGTTTCTCTCATCTGAGTGAGGCACAGCAAACAAGAAAATGATAAAGGATGGATAGAAAAGATCTCTTGAAATAGGGAAATGGACCCAGAGCACAAAGACAAGGGCTAAAGGGGAGGAGAAGGAGAAATGAGAGGAGTAACAATGTGCCCTGTAGAGGACCCTAATAGGCCCAATTAAAGTAAATACTGTCTTCAATAACATGAGCTAAAACAAATCATATCAGTAAGAATGAAAATGAGACAGGGGAACTGGAGGAGGACAGAGGAGTGGGGAGGGACAGGACACAGGACTTAAAAATGTAAACTAAGGGCTAGTGAGATAGCCAGTGGTCCAAAGAGGCTGCTTAGGCAAGCTTAGACAGACTCAGGGGACCTCGGTTCGAACCCTGGCAACACATGCCATATCAGCACCCCCCTCGCCAAAGAAAATGTAAACTACACGAACTGCAAACATATACAAGTAAAATTAAAAATTGTTTAATTTTAAAAAACTTCTCTCCTTCCCTTCAAGCTCTCTTACCCTGTCATTCTTGGCAGTTTCTCAAGCAGCTCTGGAAGTCTTTCATGAACTTCTTCAGTTGCTCTCTTAATCACTTCACCTCAGGAGACTCAGTGCCCAACACCTACAAGTTAAAGGAGAGGTTTATTTTGGCTCATGTTTACAGAGGATTCGAGCCTCTGACTTGGTTGGCTCAAGGCAGGAAGGGCAGGGCGCGGTGGAAGGTTCTGGAAGATGTTTGCATCTTGGCAGCCAAAGCAGAAGAGAAAAGGCAAAGGTGGGGAGGGAGAAATACCCTTCTGGGTTACACTCCTAGTGAGCCAGCCCCCACCTCCTCACAGCACATTCAGCTCTGAACTCTGGTGGATTAATCCACCCATGAGCATAGCCTCCCTGCGATCCAACCTTGATGCTAGGAACACATGAGTCTTTCAAGGGGATGCTCTAGACCTAAACCATAACAGCTGTGCTGTCATGGCTGCCTCATGTTTGTGAATCAACTGAAAACATTTACCTTCCATGGTTAGTTTAACTTTAGGGAAGAGCCTGAGGTTGCCCAGTTCCAGAGCCAGTTAATAAAGTAAATGAGGACAAACTATAATGTTTTTACCAGCTGTCTCTCTGTTAGATGGACTCAGCAACAACATTCACCTTATTTTTATCACACCTCCTAGCTCAGTGGTGGAGCACCCTTGGGCTCAACCCCCAGAACGATACACATAACCATGGCCTGTGGTTCAGTGGAGTTTTTTTTTTTAACCTGTAGCTGTACTTTCCCATCCAATATGACTATCATTCAATTATTCACTGACATGTGAGAATTATTTCTTTGCTAGGAATTTGCTTCTGTTGAAATATTAACATCCCACTAAGAAAACACCCATTAATGATTTGTAACCCTTAACAGTTAAGTGAAAACAAAACACGATTGATTTATCTTTTGTAGCAACATTTTTAAAAGTTCCATATTGGGTAAAGAAAAAAAAAACAGTGATAAGACAAAGGGTGTGTGAGGTCATAATGCATAACATAAATACAGTATTAGGGAAAACATGTAAGGTACAAGACAGGTCAGAGTCTGAGACCAATTTTCTCAGCTTTAAAAATACATAGAAGATTACAGAAAATGATGCACTGCATGATTTTATTTATCTGAGGCTTAAAGTGGTTGAAAGGTTAGAGACAGAGTGTTGAAGGGTGGTTGAAGCAGGGAGAAGGGAGCATGGTGGGTTATTTCATGGGGACAGAAAGTCACTGTTACAAGAGGAAGACTTCCAGGAATGGATGAGGGTGATGGTTCACAACAAGGGTGCCTAAGAGCACAGAAAAGCAGTTAAAATAAATTTTATGTTTTTGTATTTTAATTTTTTAAATGAGAGAAAATGTGAAAGATGAAAGTGATGTGTGGAAACCTCGAGGTCAAGTATAAGCCAGTAGTTGAACTTCCCTGAGCTAATTCAAGTATCCTCGAAAGATCCAAAGTCAAGTTTTCTTTTAAGACCAGCAATTTATTTTGAGCTTCAAGAGTTTCTCCAAGATAGAATCTTACTTCACCTTTTGTTCTTGGAATCACATTAAAGACATAGCTTGGGCCCCACTATGACAAAACTCATCATCCCATAAATCAAGATTTTCAGTTTTTCACAGCATGCCTGGAGGCATTTTCTGAATATGTTGATGTTTAATACTGACTTGTACAGACCACAATTGAAATCAGAGCTGACCACTATTTCAGTAACTTCATACAAGACAGACACATGGTAGGCATTTATCACTTTTCCTGTGCAAGCTCGAATTTTTCAGGATCTCACAATTTTTCTCCAGTATTTAATTTCAAATTTTTGCTACCATTTTCTCTCAGCTCCAATGTTCTCCTATTATGCTTTAGATTTATAAGCATAATATTGAATATGAATTTTTAATGTAAAACATTAAACAAGTGTGCAGTAAAAGGAAATCTTTCTTCAAGCAATGAATAAAACAATTACAAGTGACTGAAAAAACACCCCCACACACAAGCATGCATAATTTTTGGTGTTTGGTTAGAAAGTTGAAGTTTTAATGTAGCTCTGCAATTTTTTTTAATGTATTTAGTACAGGGTCCACAGGGTCTCACTACACAGATCAGACTCGTAGTGATCCTCCTGTTTTTAGCCTCCTAAGCACTGGGGTTACAAGTAGCTCTGCAATTTATAATTGCTTTTTTCAATATTCTTTCATTATTTCCCAACTTGTCTAATAAGACAGATCATGCAGGATGCTTATAAAAATCTCAAACCTTCCTCTGGAGATTCTGATTGAGTGGGCACAAAGCAAGGCTTGGAAATCTGTAATTGCCTCTGTGTGGCAGGTGAGTCTACATTTAGCTAGTCTACCTGCACTTAAGACTTAGAAATAGAGCAGACACAGCTCTGTCCAACTCTTCTGCTCCTAATATTTGCCCTCAATCCCTGTAGAAATTGTTGCAGGATTTCTCTGTATTTGCCTCAGACTTCTGAACCTGCTTTTGGTCTTGTTATTCGAAATGTAGTCTTCAGACAGACAAAATCAGCATCATTTGGAGACTGCTAGCAATGTAACATATCAGCCTCACTTGGACTTGCAGGAATATTAGCAAAATCCCCAGATGACTCATGTAAGACTGAAAAGCACTGAGAAAGAATTATTTCCAGAACTTTCTGGCAAATGAAAAAATCCTAAGAAGCTTTCTTTGCAGCTACTGGACTCCACTCAGGTCATAATTTTTATTCACATCAAAATTTAAGAGACACTGCCCAAATGGCTTCTCCTCACTCTGACTGAAGTCAGACTGTGGATACTTTTTCTTGATGAGGAAAAAAGGAAATTTTAACTATCTGCCCAGAGCTGGAGTATAATGCTTACCAACTACCAAAAAGTAAAAATAAATATCCAGCTAAATATGAAAGATGTAATTGAACATAGTTTTGCTGCTAGCTAGTGTTGATTCTTAGCTTCATGAAAGGTAGAAATTAGATACAGGCTGAGTCCTGAGCTTCTTGATGCACATGCATGGCTCTTCTTCTAGGCCCTTTGAAGGGAAGAGTTCCAAGGTTCTGCATACAGCCTTCCAAGAGGTCATCAGTTGGCTGAGGGTTCCTTCTCAGTTTGTATAGAAATAATAAATTGGCCAAATGTAACTGTGTTACTGTTAACACGTCTGAGCCTTGAATGCCAGTGGCTGTCAACTCTATCAGTTAGTAGCCTTTCTTGCCCTTCTTGCCAGCAGCTTCAGCAGGTATCAGGAACTCTTGTAGCCATCATAGATAGCTAGATGTCAGTGGCTCTTGCCAGTTTTCTGTTGCTCTTTGTCATTGTCTGCTGCTAGCCACTGTCAATATTCAACATTACCAGCTCCAGCTGCTGGTCACTTAGGGCACCAGCTCAACATGCTTTACTCAAGATAGAAATAACAAATAGGCAAGAACATGCCAGTGGAAAGAGGCTTTATAGGACTACAGCATATGGAGAAATAACACATGGACTGGGCACACTAAAACTTAGGAAGATTGCTTACAAAGAAGTCAGACTTCTTATCTGATCATGGGTGTCGGGGGTGCTTGTGGACCTCGTTGATGAGGGCTCCTCCTCCTGCTCCTGCTCCTCTTTCTCCTCCTGTTCCTTCTCCTTCTCCTCCTCTTCTTCCTCTTCCTTCTCTTCCTCCTCCTTTTTCTTCTTGTAATAGAAATCTGGTTAAAACTTGGCTTGGCTGGCACTTCTTGAATGCCACAGGATCTACTGCTTTTATCTCAGTTGCTTGCTAACCCAACTGTCTGGGATACTGAGGGAAAGGAGGCTTTGGCTTGGCACTACTCTGAGGTCTGGTGAGGTCCACAGATCCTTCTTTCTCTCTTCTTTGGGATTCCTCACAGGCCTCCAGGACCACTGAGGTGTACCACTTTGCTTCTCTGTTCATGGACTGCTCTCAGAAGCATTCCTGCTACCTTGAGGTAGCTGTTTCCTTTCCTGATCCAGGCACCTTTCCTGACTTTCTGTACAATTAGCTGAGCAAACAGTTCCACTCTCAATCTGTCAAAAACAAAATAGATCACCTTGGGTTAGAGAAGCTCTAAGAGGAGAAGTGGCTAAGTGTGACCACCTGCTCTAGGAGAGAATCAAGTCTAGAAATCTAACCCAGGACTGCTAAGTAGGACTGGGGCTGCACAAGAGAAAAGCCTTTTGTGGCTCCTCTGAGGAAGGAGGATTTGAGGTGCCTGGTCTTTAAAGATTGCATCAAGATATGTCTGTCTGTTGCTAGGCAGGACTGCCATAGCAACCACACAGGACCAAGAGACAGCTCTGAAGAAGTATATAGACCTGCCGACCTGGAGCCAGGAGGTGAGATTGGAATGGAGGTTGAGGCAGACTTTGGCACAGGTCTCCTTGTGAGTTAAGATCAGGAAGTGGATGAGATTTTTTGCCAGAGAAGACACGCCAGCCAACCCAACTGTGCTGACACATGTCTTGTGATGAAAAATTAAGAAGCACTCTGAGAATATCTTTTACTTTCATCTCTGAGGGAAGTTCATCTGTAGAAATCCAGTTTGGTCTTGATCCAAGGAAGGGGGGAAGATGGTGAATTCACAGAGTCAAACATGGTAACTGTTGTATTTTCTGCAGTGGAGCTATCTTCGTTCAAATCCTGACTCCACTCACTACAGCATGGCCCAGATCAAGTTATTTATTTTCCCTGTGACTCAGATTCAGGTTCTGCAGAAGTTCTGAAGATTATTATTGCCCTTACCCTTGGGAAGATTGTCAAGGCAGAATAAAATAACACAACACAGAACAATGCTAGTATGTGGTAAACATTCCTAGACATCAACACTTAGTACAGGGTATAAAGGGCCAGGGAGATGGCTCAGTGGAATAAGCACTTCCCTGGCAAGCGCAAGGGCCTGAGTTCAATTCCCAGCTCCAGGAAAAAAAAAAAGTACAGGGTAAAAAAAGACAAGCCCCTTCAGAAGTGGATCTCAATTTTCATGCATCAGAATCACCAGGGAAGTTTCTCTAAGTAGAGCTGTCACGGAAGGCTAGATTAGACAACAAGAACCTGCATTCCAGTACTACTACAGATGCAAGTAATCCTAGAGTCTCCTGGGCTTGCACAGAGTAAATGAAAGGCTGATAAGGATATCTCAGTATGATTAGTACTAAGTGTCTCCACACAGCTCCACTTTCAAATGTCACTGTTCTTCCACTATAAATATTGTGCTTTTGTAAGAAGATTCAATAATTTCTCCTGTTCCAAAAGGAAAAAGCTTAGAATTGACACTCCATGGACAAGCTTAGGAAATGCTTTTGCAACACATTAGAGAGGTGAAGTGGCAAAACTTTCTGGGGCTTCTGAGCAGCCAGGCGCCCCTCCAGATGTGCCATCCAGCTCCTCCAAACACTAGGAGCAGCTCCACCTTCCAAATAATAACAGGCTAATGGGCCACGGAGATAACTCAGCGGTCTAATCACCCGCCTAGGCAAGTGCAAGGACCTGGGTTCGATCATCGGTACCACATGCCATGCTGGCCCCGCCAGCCACCCAGTCCAGGCATAGTGGTGCATGCCTGTAATCCCAGCACTAGGGAGGTTGAAACAGGAGAATCACTATGAGTCTGAGCTGGGTAGTGAGACCCTATACCAACTAAATTAAATAAATAAATAAATAAAAGGCTGAAGCCCAAGCATGTTCTCTGAATACTTGAATCTCTAGAAGCATCCCAGATGGAACAGAATTCAGACTTGTACCCAACAGATTCCCTTGAAGTCTTCTCCATTACAACAACACCCTAAGTAAGCACTTAGCAGCCTTCTCACTCAGCAGTGTCCTGAGACTTAAGAATTTCCAAATGCACAAAGAATAATTGGCTTTGCTGTTCTCTGAGTTCAGTTCTAAACTCCATGTTGATATTTTCTCCCTAACACCTTTATGCTCAGAAATGGTTTAATGGTCTAGCAAGATAGCTCAGCAGACTAAGCACCTGCTTCGGCGAGCACAGGGACCAGGGTTCAATCCCGGGTCCTACCAGTCCCACCCCTGGGGCACACTGAGACAGTGACCAAGTCTGGGCAAGGTGGCGCACATCTGTAATCCCAGCACTGGGGAGGCTGAAAATAAGAGGATCACTATGAGCCCAAGCTGCCTAGTGAGACCCTGTACCAAATTAATAAATGAAAAAAGAAATGGTTTACTAGGGAGAATGGGGTTAAGGTGGTGAGGGGCGTACTTGCCCTTCATTTTCTGTGGCTCCTCAGCTTCCTGGTCTCCTGTGCAGTTCCATGAAGTTCACCTGTGCTCACTGTTGCAAAATTATAGCAAAAGTATCATATTGCATTGTGGAGATTTTTTTTTCCCCAAATAACTGACACTCTCTATGAGCCTCTACCCTATTTCAGTTATCTACCTTCTTTTAGCTTATGTGCCTGCTCTATGCCTTTTGGAGTTTAATAGGAAAAAAGAAAACAGACTTTGGAGTCTGACAGACTGGTTTGAACTGAATCCCATGATATGACAGTTATATAGTTGAGATAAATTATTAACTTCTGTTTGTCTGGGTTCCTTCATCTGTAAAATGAGACTGATTATGGATCAGAGATCCTTTAGAACAGAAGCCAAAGGTATGGAAATGAGAAACAAAACTTACTACTAAGTACAACAGAGAGAGAAACCAGGTGACTCCTCCCCCTTGGCAGTGCACTGTTGGACAACAGAAAAATAAAATGAAAGAAATAGTGTCTTAGTCTGACAGTAGAGCGGGACTGGCTTGAGAGCCCTGAGGGTTTAGTAAGGCACACATCCAGGGGAGCCATGAGGGTGTGCTTGGACTAAGGCCTCCTGAAGCTGTGAGCTAAATTAAGCCTGTCCCCCTTTTAACTTCCGTGTTGGGTATTTTGTCCCTGGGGTGGGAAGGGTGGACTCATCTAGGTGCATAGATTGCTGGTGCAGACTGCATGCCTCGTCTTGCAGGCAATGCCACACACACACAATGCTGTCTTCCAGGGAACACATGCATAACTGGGCAGCCAACAGAGCATCCTTTCCTTAGCATCCAGACCACTCATGATTGGGCTATCAGGCTAAGGCTGGGCTGTATCTTATAATGTAGACCAGTGATGGTGGCCCCTTGAGAGCTCATGTAACAAACGACCCCCCAAAGCCCACTTATTCATGACAAAGTGCGACCCTGTGATTGAACATGAATACTGTGGTTTCAGTTTAGGAAAAACAACTCATACACTAACATCTTTTGTCTTAAAAAAAAAATAGCACAGTAACATGAGAGCCATAGGTTTGCCACCACTGATATAGGCTGTAAGTCAAAATTTTCTCACTTGTTAATATTTGTCAAAGGCACTCCACAGGAGGTTGAGTTGTTACTTTTACAATTTATTTGTACCTTTAGAACATGATCTGCCAACAGTTTTCTCTTTATCTGCACTTAACGCCAGGCGCTAACAGAGATAATCTGAGTGACGGTGCTGCAGTCCTACACCCTGGATTACGCATATCCAATATTTCCTGGAAAGGTTTGCCTCAGTGCTATTCAGAAGGATAAACAATCCAAACTAGAATCCTATTTTTCAGGCTCTGTTTTCTACAATTGCTCTAGTACCTGGTATAGTTTAAGACCAGAAATAGATGATGCCATGAAAAATAGATCACTTTAAGAAAGTTAATAAAGCAATCATTTACAAATATATGTGTAGAAGGTGGAAAGACCTAAAAGGAATGTGGCCACCCTGGGGCTTTCATCTTTCCTGAGACTGAAATAACAAGCAGAGAACCAGCTATTGTCATTCAAAAGGGACAACTTAAACAAGGAGGACTTCCTGGAGAGAAGTTTATGATTAAAGTCATAGAAGCCTGAGGTAACCTTGCATGAAAGAGAAATTCCCATCCTTCCTTCAAGTCTTCTGCCAGGCTCCCAGCTGACTGAACACAACTGGAATCCAAAGGTCCAAGGATCTGACTGATATTGCCTATTGATACTGTGTCAGTTTTCTGAGGGAAATAACATCTGGAGTGATGCGTAAAATCTGTGAGACAAAGTGTCACTTAATAGCAGAAGGCTACCACTTATGCTCAACACTATAGTACTTTATGTTGGGCAGGGGAAGTCATGTGATCACTTATGATCCCATGATCAAAATTATCTCTCTACTGGGGTCCAATAGCAACCCAGATGCTGATTTTTTGAAGAAGGAAGCATGGTTGATCCAAAATTCCAGAAGCCTTTCTCCCACAGGGTCTCACCTGAGGCTCCAGAACATTCCTAGTAAATAAGGCATCATTGAGCCAGCTGTGCCACAAGATTCAAGCACTAAAGCAGCTTATGCTTATAGATACGTGGTAAATGAACTAGAGCAGTAAACTAAGAGACAAGTCACTACCTGACTTAAATACCCCACCAAATGCTACGCCCTATTTTTACTAATAGAACTTGATACACAGCAATGTGGCTTTTACTTTGAAGGAGATAATCTTTGTATACCACAGACTTTATACTTTCTAGAAACTTCACTGGAAGGGTATGAGTTTATCTCCTATCCTATGAACTGTGTACATCTAGCAAAGACATCAGCAATATTTGTTCATTCTTATTAAATGAATCTGTTAATGCCATGTTACCTGTGTAGTGGGTAGAATAATATTCTCTGGGGAATGAGATTATCAAGCTCTTTATAGATTCCATTTTGATAGGTGACACGATACTTGGATAAAACAGTAAAGCTATATGTTGGCATAAAGGTATGTGTCGTGGCTACTAAACATATCTCTGTGGACCAGATCTAAATATATTTTACTGTACTTATTAAATAAAACTTTAGTAAGTCACATTACATTAGTTTCCTACCAATGCTACAACAAATTACCATGCATTTAGTGGTTTAAAACAGCATAAATGTATCCTATTACATTTCTGGAGGTCAGAAATCTGAAAAAGAGGCTTCCTAGAGATAATATCAAGATTTTAGTAGTGCTGCACTCCTGGTTAACATAAATTGGAACAACCTGATAATCTTCCTCAAAGTCAGACTTTTTATTGTCTCTTGAAGGTTTTGGGGGATCTGTGATTATGGAACTGGAACTAATAAAAGGTGGTGGGATGAGTCTGGGGTGAATGCATCTCCTTTTACAATTCTCTCAGATAACGTTGTTTGAGATCATTGAGGCTCTTCAAACAAGGGTGTTGTTTCCAAGAATCCAGATCGCTAGACTTCCCCTTGATATTTGGATTGCAGTTCTCGGGATTTCTTTTAAATATAACAACTCAGTTTTCACAAAAAGATATGGTAAGCCATAAATCCAAATTTGTTGTAACACTGCAATCTTCAGCATTAAGTTTTGGATCTGATTTTGTGTACAGAGATCAGATCTAAAATTTGATTGTAGAATTAGGGATAAGAAGTTCCTATTGTGGAGAAGGACATTTAATAGCTTACCTTACAATGTATAACCTGAATAGTACTTTGAGCTTGACCAGGCCCTCTCACTGATTGTTCTGGAGGATGTCTAGCAAAAAAAAACCTTAATGTGAAAGGAAATGAAAGCAAGTCTTTAGTCCCAGTTGAATGCTACTGAGACAGCATGAGATGTTTTGCTGAGATACATCCTAAGGAACGATAAGATGAAGGTTAGGTAGGCTAAAGTACAGCCTCTGGAGTAGTTAAATTATAATGCTCTCACTAATCTTCACATTTTCCTTCCCATCTTCCATTTCTGCTTTTTGTAAAGACACTAATAAATAGCTGGAGAAAACTGCCATCAGAGCTTCAGTCCCAGAGACTGTGCCTGCCTCATTCCTGTCCCTATGACTTGACCTCTCTTGTTTTTATCCACAACACCTTGTTTTTGGGACCTCCCACCTCAAAGAAATCAACTCTTTCAGGAGAGTCATAAAAGCTCTCCGGTTTTCTGGCTGCCCTGAGCCAAGACATTTAAGTCTTGAGTTCTTCCCCTACTCCTATTAAATGTTCTCCAATGCAGTGAGAAGTAGTTACCTTTTCTCGTCATCCTCACCCTCCCACTCATTGTCATACTCTACTGTGCTACTCGGAAGTTGGCTTCAACAGGCACTCTGCTAGACACAGGAATTCAAGTGGCTATTTTGCCATTGCATGCCATGGCCTACCAATACCTGTTTTTCTTCTGTGGATGAAGTCACTACTGTTTAAAATCTAAGCGGGTCAAATCCTTCTTGAAGATTTGTTTCTTGATACCATATACTTTATAAGTTGGAAAAGACTCAGAGGAGAAAACCCAATCAGAAACTCTAAAAAACATAGAAATATTTCTGAAACCAAAAGTGCATCAGTCCCAGAATAATGTTACCAGAGATCTTAGCTGCCTAGAGTACTAATCGGGTAATTTTCAGGAGCCATGGAGAAAATATTTTCTGTTTACCAAACTCACCACAATAGTTTTGGTTATAATGGCTTTGCTTCTCTTCTGCCTTCCAAATCAGAAGAAAACCACTCACTGAACAAATATAAGGAATATCACTGGAAGAAATTCCAAAAATATTCCAGTTCCGGACATACATCAAAAAGGAAAAGG
>NW_004524595.1:95436-117388 GCF_000260255.1 Octodon degus | reverse complement strand
TGTTTATCAATAAAATTTTGAAAAAAAAAAGTTTACCTTTCTAAAGATAAGCATCCAGGATTCCTCATCCTCTTGAGGAAGCCAGGAAGAGTCAGTAACCCAACTGATACCGGCTACTGGATGAAGTCCTCTTTCGTATTCATGCCTGCTTGCTACGTGACTTGCTTCCCCATTTGGTCTTGGATTTAATCAATTTTACCTGAGCAATGGTGCTTGTAATCTCATTGGTTGACCATAGTTGTGTCCCACCTCAAGCCCACCTAAGCAAGTTCCCATGTTCTCTACCTTGAATCTACCTTACCACATGGTTTTACTCTACAAAATAATCCCTAGAGTAGCTTCCCCGGGGAAACCACTCAGGTGCCCCTTCTGTACTTCTCTTGGACAGGAACTTTCTTTTCTCTGATAAATATAATCTGCTCTTAACCTCTGTTATTCCTAAAATTCATTCTTCCATTTTAGAGAACATGAACTCAATCAGGTACCTTTCAGGTTGGGAGTTATATTCTCCTGTACCACCAAGTCAGCACTCTGAACAGTTATCACCCAGTCTTTTGGCACATGGTACTAAACTATTTCAAATCACATTCACAATCTGATACAGACATATAATAAAACAGTCTTGTCAAACTAAGGAGCTATTAGCTGCAATAATCAAGAGGCTATCTTGACTTAATAATCTGAAGTTTTTCAACTTAAAAAAAAAACAGAGTCACTGCTTTTCAAACTGAGATGGTCTAGTAAGGCTAATTTTTTTCAAAGATTTAGAAATAAAAATTTTTGTTTGCTTTTCTATCTTTATTTTTTCTTTCTTTTTTTTTTTTGTGGTACCAGGGATCAAATTGAGAACCTTGTGCTTGCCATACAAGCACGTATTCCACTGAGCTATCTCCCCAGCCCCCCTTTTTTTCTAATTTTAAACATTCTGTTGTATGTATTTAAAATCAGAATAATTTTTAAGATGAAATATGACTTCAAAGAAATTACTAGCTGGCACTTTGGGCTATGCCTTCATACTGTGTGTTCTATGAGGAAGATTTCAGGAGTAATACCGGTGAAGCACTGACCCAAGAGACCCTGATTTCTTGAAGTACAGCCAGGTCCTTCCTGACAGTGAATATAAACAAAATTCAAAGCCTTGGTACATTCTTTTGAGTTCTACTTTAAGAAATAATGTAACTCTCTGCTTAAATATGTAAATTGTGTCTATATTGATCAGGAAAAAAGTGAAGCAAAGAACTCCAACTGATTTTTATTTCACAATGTTCAATAATTAGAGAAATGTTGAGGTCAAAGAAGATTACTGATTTGCAAATTAAAATATAAAACATACATGGCAAAAGTAGTGGAACTCAATGAAGCCAAAAGTCTAGAACTTGGCCTACTGAATGCAATACAAATAGTAAATATGGGTGATTTTTTCCTTCTTTCCAATATATATTAGATTCAATCATCTTTGTTCTTTACTACCCTCCTGATTAAACAGATAAATATATGATACTTTCCTGAGTGTTATGGTTTGTGTCTAGTTGTCCCCCAAAGCCTCATGCAGTCATGGGGAAGACTTCTAGTGTCTGTGAGTGACTCATGATCCACTTGGATTATAAATTATGGATGTGAGTGCTGATAGGATTATGGGTGTGATTATGGGGCAGATAACCTGAATGCAACTTAAAGGAGACAGACTTCCTCTCTATTGCTATTGTTGCTGCTACTCCTCCATTTTGCTCTCTTGCTCTGCTACCACCATGAAAGGATGCTCTCTGCCCAGTGCCACTGTGCCTTGGAACCTGCTGAGTATTGACTGAAACATCTAGTAACTGTGACCTAAATAAACATTTCCTTCCTTCATTTTGGGTGTTTGGTATTTGTCCCAGCAATGAAAGAAGAGTAACTGAGACAGAATTTGGTACCAGAGAAGATGCAGTCATTGCTGTGGCTAAACCTGACCATGTAGATTATAAGGTTTTTGGAATTGCTTATGGGAAGACATAGGAAAGTTTTGGAGATGTTGCCTACAAGGGAAACACTGGAACAGCTTCATCTGTTCTGTTTGGGAGATTCTGGTCAGAGCTCAGAAGACTAGAAAGCTGATAGAAAGCCCACCTGTAAAGACCAGGCTGGGAGGTTTCTGCTGGGAAGAAGGACTGCTTTGGCTGTTGAACTCCAGATGATTTGTGTTTTGGCTTGGCAGAATCTTTGTCTGCATTTTGCTTGTGCCCAGAGACTTTGCCTGACACTGAGTTTAAGCATGGTGGACTGACTGATCTAGCAAAAGATATGTCAAAGCAGTTGAATATTGAGGTAGTAACATGGCTGTTGTTGGGAGATTTATGTTGAGAATCAAGAGCAAAGGGCACAACAGGATGACAAAAAATGTGAGTTTGGCCAGAAAAGAAGCTCCAAAAAAGCTGTGGACTTCAGAGATAGAGCTGAGATGATCTCCCTTGCTGAAAAGGAACAAGAGAATGGAAAGGATGGCCTGAGAGCATCACAGGAGGTGGCAGGTCTCCACCCTTTGCAGCCTCAGAATTGTAAAGATCAGGGACTTTACCTTGGGGAAAAAGTGTCTGGGCCCCATGTTCCAGAATGGCTGCAATGGCTACATGAGGTTCCAGAACAGTGCTGGCTTGGCGAATTTATTCCTCAGAATCAGGGTCAGAGTGCTCAGCTATCCAGGCCCTCAAACCCAAAAACCAAGAGAGAAGGAAGCCTGGCTACTGCTCCAGCTGGCAGCAGACCTTGGCATTATCTATATGGCATTGGTTTTAGATGCACTCAGAATGCAGAAATTCTGAGGTTAAGAAGGCATCCGCCTTGATTTCAGAAGGCCTGGGAGGCCAAGCAGTGTGCCCCTGAGAGGGCAGTGTGTGAAGCTGTGAGTGAGAAGCCTATAGAGTGGAAACCCCAGAAGTTTGGAAAAGCCAGCAATGTGGATCATCCAAGGGAACCTGCAAGGAGGAAGCAAAACCAGACTAAGATAGAATCCATGGGACATACCACCAAGAGTGCCACGGAAGCAGAGCCACAAGGAGCTCACAATTTGCCACAGACTGCTTTGGATGTTCCACATGGAACTTGAGGATTTAATGTTTACCCTGCTGGGCAGTCCAAATATCTCAGTGGATTGAAGCACCTGCAAGCAGGCACAGGCAATAAGTGTTCAATACCTGGACCTGCTGTGCCAGCCCCCCCCCCCCCCGGGCAAGCTGAAATGGCAATTGAGACTGGACATGGTGGCACATGCCTGTAATCCCAGCTCTTGGGAGACTGTAAACAGACAGATCACTACAAGTCCAATATAGTAGTGAGACCCTGAACACCCTGTAGACCCTTCCCTAAAATACAAAAAAATAAATAAATAAATAAAAATAAATGTTTGCCCTGCTGGAGTTTAGACTTATGTTGGTCCCAGTGCTTTGTATTCCCTTGTTATTTGCAACTTTTGGAATGGTAATGTTTATTTTGTGCCTTTGAATGTTGGAAGTGTTTAACTTTTCTTTTGTACATGGGCTTACAGCTAAGAGTTTGCCTTAGATCTTTTTTTTTTTAACTGTTAAACAAATTTATTTGTTTTTATAATAGCCAAGTGAACCAACAAAATAAATAAAGTACAAATGCCTGACTGGGAATATACTATTGCTCTAGCCAGAGCGTAGTGACGCAGAGGTGAATACTCTGGCAAGGGCGATGGTAGAGACTTTGAATTACAGAGCAGCACATCAAATTAACTCAAGGCAGCACGGCTATTGGGAACTTCATTGGTGCCCTACAGAAAGACAATGAGAAACTGGGTGGTTAGCCCACAATGAAAGCTAAATGCAGCCTTTTTGGTGAAAATTCTCCCTGAAGTTCCAGCCTCCCAGGCCTTTGTAGGGAAAAATGGAATAAGGATTTTTTTTGTTTAGTTTTGTTTTGCTCCGAATGCCTTCAGGGCAGGTTTGGCTGGCTTGAGTTGTGGGGATCAAACCACAGCAACCTGAGCCTGACAGCTTTGCTGAAGCAGCCACTTAAAGAACTGAGCTACAGGGCAGGCCCCCTTGCCTTAGATCTTGAAGGAGACTTGGAACTTGAACTTTTCAGCAATGCTGAAACTGTTGGGACCTTGGTAACTCTTAGAGATGGAATAAAATATCTTTTGCCTAAAGGGATGTGCATGAGTCTTTGTGGGTCCAGGGGCAGAATGTTATGGTTTGTGTGTGTTTGCCCCACACCAAAGCCTCATGCAGTCATTGAGTGCAGTTCTACAGTTTGTGATTAATTCATGATCCAAGGCTGCTATTACAAATCTGAGTACTGCTGGGATTATGGGTCTGATATTGCTGGGCTTATGGGTGTGAGTACTAGGCCTAGCAGTGGCCAGATAGCCTGAATGTAACATAGAGAGACAGAGAGATAAACTTGTTCTCTGTTGCCATTATTGCTACTCCTCCTCCCTTGGCTCTGCTCTGCTCTTTGCCACCTCTCTGCCCTGTGGCGCTCTGCCTTGCCAGCCGAGTATGGACTGAAACCTTCAGTAACTGTGAGCTAAATCAACCTTTCCTTCCTTCATTTTGAGTGTCTGGTATTTGTGCCAGCAACAAAAGAAAAGTAACTGAGATACTGAGCCATTAATTACATAATTTTCTGTAGGATAGCAAATCTAATGAGGACTTTCTTGACCCCCATAAAAGAACGTAGTGACATGGAGACTAAATCCAAATTTCTGCCAATAATAACTACAGTACCTATCAAATAAAGAGTCAGTGGTTATTTGTTGTATAAATAACATCCACAAAGACCAAAATTAAGTTTCCAGTGACATTATATGAGGCAAATTTATAAAGCTTGCTTAACCATGAATCAACTTCATAAGGCCATGTAAGGAAAACATTATCCATAAGTCAGGTTGTCATCCAGTACATTTAATAATTAAACACAGTTAAACATGACATTGGATTAATCCTTGGTAGTTTAAGGACTGTGTGAGTCCCACAGTTGATGACACCATCCCAGCCACACATAATGACCTCAGATGTTTTGAGAGGGTTCCCCACTGCACTTAGGCACACTTACTTTATCATAAGCTTAAAATCAACTGTAGGGTTTTATGGTCTTCAAGACTCAGATATTTGTACCTCCTGAAATCACATAGCTCACATCTGGTAAGAAGTCTTCTTGACCAGCATAGCCTGATACCATATGGCCCTTAAGATTTGGTTGTACATTGACTGACATGCTAGTCCCTTCAAATTTGGAAAGGAAGTTACTGCAGGCATTGAGTGTATGTATACTGCCTTTTGCTATATACCTGAAATCCACAAGAATATCCTATTCCTAAACTCTTACACACTCATCATCAGATCTACTAAAAAAATCTTCTGTTCTCACTGATACAAACAATGCTGTTTACAACTCCCAAATGTGGCTCATCTTCCTGCACAATTTCTCCATTTTGCATATCCTGTTGCACAATCTTTTAATCAGACTTCCCAGCCACAAAGGTATTTTATTTACCTTCCTCAGAATTGAATTTGAAATAATAGAGTGAGTTTTGGTGCACCTTGATAGACACTGTCTTGTCTTAGTTTTCCAGAGTTTATGATACTTGTCACTAAGGAACTGAAGGCTATGAAGCACATGTCCCTAACAGCTTTACTGTGACCAGTAAATAAAATGTTTGTAGACAGCACCAGTCTCCATAAACCTCCCATAGGTAAACTTTATAGTCCATGGATCAAGATAGCAATAAATGGCCAGACAAACAAAACAACTTGACTCTACTAGCACATTCTGTGTGGCTAGATCACATGTGAATTTATTTTTTGGAAGATAATACTCTTCAGGTGGCAGAGTGAACCATAGATTAACACCAAAGATAATGAAAAATGCAAAGATAGGACCTGCCTGGAGAGTCACATGTTTCTTTAATCTGTTAAGATTGTCTTATCCTCCCCAGGTTTCTCTTCTTCCTGTTTGCCTTTTTTATGCCTCTTTGATGTGATTTCATCCAATTTGTTGTTGTTCTTCTTCTTCCTCTCATGGTTTGTCTGCATTTTTTTAATCCACATATTTTTCCCATGATTCCAGGAAACCATCAATGTTGCATCATTTTCTTTGAAATTTTTCCTCTTTTCTGTTTTCTTCTGACCAGTTTCAAGTACAGTTAAAGCTTGAATTTGTTTTCCTGCTTCTCTTACAGATCAATATATTTAGCAGACATTTGATGATTGTCTAATGAAAGTTTAATGCACAACCATATGTGGCAAAAATTCTCTTTTGCTTTTTAAACATGAAATCATTGATACAAGTTAGTTCGGCATACCCAGAATGTATGTATCTAGGAGCAGCCGTTTTCTGTGTTCCAAGTGGATTTTCTAGTCCAACCTCAGGGCTAACCATGGTCTCATAGGTAGAATGATATTGAACCTCTTTGACATCAGGGTCTAGGTGAACTCCAGTCTCCAAGTCTTCCTTAACTTACACTTCCAGAGCTGAATCCACCACCACTACTAGAGATAGCTTGGCCCAAGGTGACTTAGGCGCATGAAGGAGTTGGTGACTGGCAGCACTCATTGGACATCAACTGCCCTCACTGTCAGATATGATTTTGACCTGGTAAAAGTAGCTAAAACTGGAAATTAATCACATGTGCAGGGCTAAGACAAAGCCAGCCAAGATTATGGGGAGCTTCTTCAGCCATGTAAATAAGCTATTCCAGCTTTCAAGCTAGTTGCTAGGCAGAGAGGTTGAAATTGACATCAACCTCCTGAGTGTATAAATAAGCGCCCCTATGGTGATTGTCCTGTCCTCTTCTCCCACATGGAAGGAGGCCTCCACCTGACCTCAGCTTGAATCTCTTGTCTTTATTTTCAAAATCCCCTTGACATTTTCCTATCCAGGACCACTGAGAGCTGCGCTGGTTCACAGCACTGACCCTGAATCTGAACCACAGGAAGCAGCCAGAGCTGCAACTGCAGCCAAGGTGATGGCAAGGGATCTGCAGAAGAAGCGGCTTTGAGATATCTGAACTACCATACAGTTAAGATATCAGTTCAGGCTTATATTAAAAGAATCTCTGTTAAAAACATCCTTGGACCAACAAGCTTCTATAACAAGTGGACCAAAAAGACTATCATGACCCTTCCCCAGTACTTTGCTTCTTAACCAGGGAGGGTAATTTGAATGGTGGGACTGAGAGTCACAATGAATGCACTACAGAGCCCTCTCAAGGAGACTAATCTAGGAACAGTTCACTTAAAATAAGAAAACAGAACTCTAAAGTTTTCTCACTTTCTCAGAGAAGGACCCCACCCCCATGCTATGAAAACACTATTGCAAATCCCCTTGGTGGCACCCATGTATTGATGTCCTTTATATGTGTATAAGCCTCTGTATCTCAAGTGAATTTCTTGAAAGTAAGGGAATTCATCTATGTATTTTTAGGGACTGTCACAGCATTGGACAGACACATGACAGATATTAGAGGAGAATAGGACAAAAAAAAAGTATGACTGTGATAGGCTGCATAATGGTACTCAAAGATATCCAGGCCCTAATCCATGGAGCCTATAAAGGACAACAGCTATGATAATAGGGACTTCTTCAGTATACTTCAGTGAAAGATCTTAAAATGGAGAGATCATGCTGGATTCGCAGTAAGACCCTAAATGTTATCACATGTATCCTTATAAGAGGGAGAATCTACTACACAAGGGAGAAGATGATGTAAAAACTTTGCAGAGAGGGATTTCAAGATACTACAGTGAAGGAGTTGAAGATGGAGGAAGAGGCCACAAGCCAAGGAATTCAGGCAGTGCCACTCTAAAATCTTACAAAATTGAGGAAACAGATTCCATGAACCTCTGGAGAGAAGGAAGCTCAGCCAACACCTTGATTTGGACCAGTGAAACAGCTTCCAGACTTCTAGTCATCAGAAATGTATGTTACTCAAAGCCACCAAATTTTGTGATGACTTATTACAGTAGCAATAGAAAACTAACTCAATGATCAAAAGAATCTCATATATCTTATCTGCTGATGAAACTTCCACAATATTGCAAGAATCAGGAATGATCTTGTGCTATCCTTGAAACTTAACAGACTTGCACCTAGCAGAAACCATCACAGGTCACAAGGGTAGGAAGGGCACTTCTTTCTCCTTTATTTTGGAAACACAAGCAGTTACTTCTCTTCTTATAGGCATAAACCATAGATTAAAAGTGTCTTAAGTTCATATCATTTCTCTGACCTTTTTATGATCCTGACAGAATTTAAACTATTGACCACCTTCAAAAATATTCTTTTTATTTCAAAGATACACAATTTATTGGCTAAAGTTATCACACTTGTATTTCAGGAAATTATATTTGAAATGGAAATTTACCTGCCAGAGCTTCCTGGGCTTCCCAAAGGGAATTCCCTGATTTGCTTATGATACATTCCAACACAAATACCAAATTATCACACTATACCTTATAAAGGTGCCAATTATTATTCATCAGTTTAAAAAACAGATAGTAGCTATGCTACTGGCTAATAACCTGAGAATGCGAGAAAGAAAAATTCACGAAGGGAAATTTTGATGACAGGATCAAACATCATTCAGACTGCCCAGGGATAGAATTTAGAGGCTGTGCAGGAGAAGCATTTGAGGATCTGCTCCCCCAAAGCAAATGACAATCACTACATTTTTTTAAAAAAACTGAATTTCAGATATAAAGTTATTAAGATTTAGATACTTCGTGTTCTTGATCCCTATACATTTGGAACACTTTATCCATCTTTGCAATATTAGTACCATAAAGTGAATCTTCACTTAAAAGTGTATATATCATTGGGTACTTCAAGATCCCATTATCGATGATAGTGCATCTTTCCTTAAAATGTAACCATATTATAGTTCCTCTGCCTCTTAAAAACATCTTGTTCTTTTCTTTCCACAGAGCATCTGGCAAAGATTTTGACAAACACTTCTCTTTGCTTAAATGCTTTTGTGGAGGGCATTTTAATCAATGGAAAAGTTATCTGCTTAATAAGACTAGTTCTGAATAATTGCATCAAATCCATAAAAAAGAAAAATGCTAACTTTAAACACTTCTGGATAAGCCACAGCTGCCCACCTGAGTCTTGGGACCCATTTCTTGCGATGCACCTGCATAGCAGATGGGAAATACAGAGCTTAGCATCAGAGTGATTCTTGCATGAAACAAGGCAACTGGCAAACATGTCTGAGTGTTACACTAACAAAGATCATATGTGAATTTGAAGAGTTTAGATTAACCTGTATTAAGTTATCTTTTATGAGTTTTATGAGTTTAAGGTTCTAATAAACCATCATTTATATTGATGGGGTTTTTTCCTAGGAAAATACTTAAGTCACTTAACTGAGCTAGTGGGAAAGTTGGCATTTTGCTGAAGGAGTGAGAGAATGGACCCTCCCAGCTCTTCTCTAATAGCATAAGCTTTACCCATTGTAACTTTTTCCAGAATATAAAAAGACCTAAGGGATACTGACCTAACTCTTAACTTCCTCAGCCATGCCCCTGCTGTCTTGATGGGTCCCAAGATCCCCCTGGTATCAGGGATCAAACTCAAGACCTTGAACTTGCCAAGCAGGTGCTTATGCCGCTGAGCTATCTCCCCAGCTCCCAAGATCACATTTTTAAAAAGCCATCAACTTTTCTCTCCTCTTTTATTCCAATTACCTTCAGTGAAAGCAGCTAATACTGCCTGGTTAGTCTAATCCCAATTATGTCAGCAAAGGCATTGGACATAAGTAAGTTGTTTTATCCAGAATGTTTGGTTTTCCCTTTCACATTTCTAAGACAAAAGCATTGAGAATTTATGATCATTGCCTCACTGGAATAATCTTATCCCTTTGGGAAATGATTCATGAATAAGATTTTGAACAGCACAAACCAACCTATTGCTTTTCCTTCCTTTTCCTTGCAGCTACTCACTAGCATCATTGGGGCGATGATCTCCAACTGGAAATCTCAGTGAAGCCACCTTCACCAGAAAGACATTAGGAGCTTGGAATCACTATTCATAAGAAAAAGAACCCTGCTTTCCTTTCAGTTCCTATTTCAATTTTCTAACAACAATTTTTCATATTGAGTTAGACCTTTTCCAATTCATCAATACATTATTTTAATCCATCATCTCCTAATTATTTTTCTCATATTTTCAGAAGGCAAACTAAACTCCAACCATAAAAGGAAATAGTGGGTTAAAAAAAAAAAAGCCAGACCACTCACTCTCATGAACTAGTTTATTTGTCCCCAAGTGTTCTCACACTCATATGACCTTCTCTTGGTCTCCTTATTGTCCCCCAAGCTGAATCAGGGGTAGTGCTCTAAGTAGACATCTTCCAAGAATTCTTCCTCATTTAAGGATCCCAAGTTGTCTTCTTGCTTCTATACTCTGCCTTTTTGTTCTAAACAGGTCTAGTTAAAAGGAATCATTTATCATAAAACAGGAACATTCTGAGAGGGAGGGGGTCGGGGAAGAGTAGATAGAGTTGAAAATGTCCTTGACAAGGCCAGTCTTCCCCAAACATGATGTCTCTAAAGCAAGTGAGAATCAACACATATTCTTTTAACTAAAGGAAACAGTCAGGTTGACCCATCACATTATTAAAGAATAACAGCAAGATCCAGACATTCAAGGCTTTAGTAAGCCATCTGCATGACAAGCAGCAGAAGCCTGTGGTCACAGGCCTCTAATTGATTTCTAACTTTTACTATATTGGCCTACAAGTGTGCTGTTCTACAAGTGTACCCTAAAAGTTTCTTTAGCTGTTTTGTCTTGTAGGCACCGTGAAACCAAGAGGCCTCAAAACAACTCATGTCCCCTAAATCTGCATCTGTTCCTCCATGTTTTAATGAATGGCACTGTCTACTCTAGTAGTACAGCTAGACAGTTCAGATACATTATTAACTCTCTGTCTTCCTCAACACAGTGCCAATGGGGAGATAGAAAAGCAGAGGAAGAAATAGAGAAGGGAGTTTGGAAGGCAAATCTTTCAGTGAAACAAAGAACACAATGAAAGCCAGGCAGTATTGGACAGTGAGAGAAAGTGGGCCGAAGTAGATCTCAAAGGGTGACAAATCCTACTAGGACTTTGGCTTGGCTTAATCCAAGAGTTCTGTTAGAGAACTTCGAGGAAAAATGAAATGTGATGTGTTTGGGGCGTTAGCAGTCTTAATCTGGCTGTAGTGTAAAGAATGAATTTGGGACTCAAATATCAGAGAGATGAGGTCCCAAAAGAGGAAGAGTACATTGAATCTGCTAATCAGTTTTGTAAGATAACTACTTTGGCTATATTGATTCTGCCTATCCAAGAACAGCACATATCTTTCCATTTTCTGATATCCTCTTCAATTTCCTTTTTTTCAAACTACTACAGTTTTCACAGTAGAGGTCCCTCACTTCCAATTATGTTAATTCCTATGTATTTAATTTTTCTTTCTGTTATTGTGAATGTCATTTTTTTCCTGATTTCTTTCATGGTGGGTTCATTGTTAGTATACAAGAAGCATTTTATTTTTGTGGGTTAATGTTATACTCTGCTACATTAATGAACTTGCTAATTGATTCTAAGAATCTTTTGGTAGATAATTCTGTGTAGAGAACAACATCTTCTGAAAATAATGATAATTTGATTTCTTCTTTCCTATACATGTCCTTTTTATTTCTTTTTCTATTCTAACAGCTTTTGCTAATGTTTCAAGTATTACATTGAAGAGGAGTTCTAATGGTGGACACCCTTGCCTTTCTCTTGATTTTAGAGGGATAGCTTCCAGTTCTTCCCCATTCAATATGGTGTTCAAAGTAAATTAATGGCTTGTCATTCATAGTTTTCATAAGATTGAAATCAGGTCCTTCTATATGTATTTTATTTAGTGTTTTTTTTTCATAAAATGAAGTTGGATATTGTTAAAAGTTTTTTCAGCACCTACTGAGATGATTATGTGATTTTTTTTCCTTGCTTCTGTTTGTCAGATATATTACATTAATTGATTTGTGTATGTTGAACATCCTTGCAATTCTGGGATAAAGCCTTCTTCAAAATAAACCATATTTTAAGTCATAAATCAGTCTCAGTAAATAGAAAGCAAAGAATCTTATGTATCAGAACACAAGGTAATGAGCCTAGAAATAAGTAGCAACAGAAACTGCACAAATAAATGGAGATTGAATAACAATCACTCAATGAAATAAGAACACTAATGAAATAAGAGCATTTTTGAAATTTTTTGAGAATCAAATGACAGTAGAAACACTACATATTTGAATCAGCAACATCACAAGAGAAGATTGTATCAGTGCCTACATTAAAAAAGAGTGAGCCCAAATAATTAACCCAATGTATTCTGAGATTCCAGAAAAACAAGAACACACTGAATCAAAACTCGGTAAAAGTAAAAAAAATAATAAATATCAGAGCAGAAATTAATGAAATTGAAGCTAAAGAACAACAATGAATAAACTAATCAAAGAGTTGGTTCTTTGAGGGAAAGACAACACAGCAGTAAGTAGCAACAAATCAGCTCTCCAATATTTGGAATCCAGACAATGAAAAATAATGACTTGGGGAAAAGGAGGGAAGTGGATCCCTGGAACCCAAGGAATATCTCAGAAAAAAAAATACACAGTACAGAGAAATTTAATAACTCAGAAAAAGAAAGGGGCAATATATACTTTCTGCTCACTTCTTGGCTCTCAACATGAAAAAGGAAGATTGAATTGACAAAGATACAGTGAAAGCAAGTGACTCCAGAGGACTTCAGGGAGAAACACATCCATAGACCAGAACACTGGATGTGGTGTGCTACAATGGCTGGTGAGTGACACCAGTCCCAAGCAACTGGTGTATTCCTTGAAGAAAGTGCATGGTTGGACACTGTTCTAGGGAGGGGCCAACTGAACCTAAGACTCAGAGATACTTCAAGTTGGCTTCATCACAGGGCCTCCTATGTTAAACCCCCCATAGTGACTGGATAATAGACAACCACAGGAGATGCCTATACCAAAGGGAATGTGGTTATGCCAGAAAGAGATACACATAGTGTTATGAACTAAATAATTCAAGCACAACACCTGTCACCAGAGATCAGGTTAAGACTCTATTTCTGTGAATTTGAAAGTCCAAAAATTAGCATCCAACTAATCATAAAATATCCTATGGTCAACTTGCTGGTGATTATCCAGAGCAGACCTGAGCTCTGACCACCTGCTTTGTCTACCAATGATAGCAGAGCCATGGCTTGAATTGGACAATCCACAAAACTACACACCACCAAAGATAATCACAGACTCGATATCACAGAGAAATCTTTCTTTTTCTTTTCTCTTGGTTATGTTATTGTTTTTCATTGGTTAAATTTTTTCACTTTTTTGTGGCCTGTGAACATTGGTTTTTTCATCCTTAGTTTCCTTTTTTTGGGGGGGCGGGTCCAGTTTTTGTTTTACCTTCTTTCCTACCCTCCTGTCTTCTTCACTAGTTTCCTGAGGCTTGGGTGATCTTTCTGTTTTTCAACCTTCCTTAACCTCTTTTTTATTATTTCATTTCTCTATTTTTTTCTTTTCTCCTTTTTAATCTTCTTCTCTTGGGGTAAAGTCACTCAATTGAGGTGATATTTACTGTATATAATTTTGTGATTTGTCTTATATTAGGTTGTAAAATTATAAATCTTGTACATATGATTAAATGTGGCAAATTATTAGTTATCACAGTTTGTCAGTTTCCAGTCTGTGTTTGATGCTATTAATATTACTGATTGTACTACTTTAGCCAAGGTGACACAGTTGTGATCAATTGAGCTTCCTTGCATACCAACACAAGGTATAGTCTGGGAGAGAGATAGTATAAACAATACTACAGTCCAGTGCTAGGTGCTGGGCCAGTCTGCAACTTTTCACCCCTCATAAACACAGGAGGCAAGACCATAGAACCAACTCAACTCTTTTAGGCTAACTATGCCTAAAAGACATCTCTGAAAAGTGCTCACTTCTTAAAATTTTCAATACTAACAATAAAGCTACCTATCATAAGCAATTTACAAGTCTTAATGCAAGAAACAAATAAACAAAAACATAGAAAGTGAGACGACACAAAAACAAGATGCAACCCAACATCCTCAACTCATCCAAAGCAAATCCAGGGAGTACTGAAATGAAAGAAATCAAACCCCAGAATGTAGCAAAAAAATGCCTTCCACCCCAGCCAGTATACTTCAGTTGCCCAGGTAGTAGTTCCTATTGCACCTCCACTTGCTCCTGTCTCCTAGAAATGGCTGGTCACTGGGATACATAGCTGGTAACTATGATGCTTATTGTAAAAAACAATCAAAGAGAGCCAAATACTCTGCCTTTGTATTTCCTGCTTTCTTAACCATCTAAGCCCTAGACCACCAGCAGTCAGGGCCTGATATTTTGAGAATGATCCCAATCAGTGCCCATCAACATAAATAAATCTACATCCAAATCCTGGATGCTGTTTAAATGTTTCTGCTTGCATTGCAAAAGCACATACAAAGGAAGCACTTATAAAGATCAGAGCATAAATTAATTAAGACTAAGAAAACAGTACAAAAAGTAAATGAATCAAAAGGTAAGTTCTTTAAAATATTAAATAAAATTAAATAAATATTATCCAACCTTATCAAAAGAAAGTAAGAAAAGACTCAAATTCATGCAATTAGGAATGAAAAGGGTGAAATAAAAAAGATTGTGCAGAAATCTAGAAGATCATCATTGTCTATTTCCATAAAATGCATTGTCACTAGACAGAAAATAGAGAAGATATGGACAGATTTACAGATACCATGAACTAACATAGTTGAATCAAGAAAATATAAAAATTCAAATAACCTAACATCAGTCAATGAAATTGTAGATGTAATTAAAAAAATAAGAACAAAGAAAATCCCAGGTCCTGACAGATTCCCTGCTGAATTCTACCAGATATTCAGAGAAGGGCTAACACTAGCACTCCTCAAACTATTTAATGAAACTAGGAGGGAAGCAATACTCTCAAACTTTTCTCTGGAAGCAAGTATTACCATGATATCAAAACCAAAGAAATATCTCACCATAAAAGAGAACTGCAAGCCAATCTCCTTAACGTACACAGATGCAAAAATTCTCAATAAGATACTGGGGAACAGAATGCAAGTCATCAAGAAGCTTATGTACATTGACCAAGTAAGATTGAACCAAATGATGCAAAGATTGTTCAACATATGAAAATCAATAAATGTAGTACACCACAGCAGTAGGACTAAAAACAAAAGCTACATGATCATCTCAATAGATGCAGAAAAAACATTTGACAAAGTCTAACACTCATTCATAGTTAAAACCCTACATAAAATTAGAATAAATAGTTTTTAATAAAAGCCACCTACAACAAACCAATGACCAACATCACACTAAATGGTCAAAAAATGGAAAACTTTACTCTAAAATCAGGATGATAAGGATACCCACTATCACCTCTCCTGTTCAGTACAGTTCTAAAAATGTTACCCAGAACAATTACATGAGAAAAAATAAGTAAAAGGAATGTGAATAGGAAAGGAAGAAGTTAAATTATCATTACTGATAACAATATACTCTCTATAGCAGACTCCAAAAACTCCACCAAGACTCCTAGAATTAATAACCAAATTCAGCAGCATAGCAGGACACAAAGGCAACACTCAAAAACCAATAGCATTTCTGTACAACAATAACAAATTCACTGATAATGAAATCAGAAAAAATACCTTTCACGATAGCATCAGAAAAATAAAATACTTAGAATCAATCTAATAAGGAAAGTGAATGACTTACATTGAAAACTACAGTATTCTGAACAGGGAGATCAAACAGGATATCAGAAAATGGAAAGATATCTCCTATTGTTGAATAAGCAGAACCAATATAGTGAAAATGGCCATCTTTTCAAAACTGTCATAGAGGTTTACTACAATCCCAGTGAAAATACCAATAAAGCTTCTTACAGAACTAGAGAAAGTAATCCTAATATTCATATGTAACTAGAAGAGACCTAGAATATCAAAATCAATTCTGCATAACAAAGGTATGATAGGGGGCACCACGATCCCAGGCTTCAAGTTATACCACAAAACTATGATGATAGGGCAGGCACAAGGACCCATCTTGGTCTTGGAAGTCCTGGAACCCCAGTGCCCCATGCTGGCCCCCAAAACTAGGTGTACTGGTGCACATCTGTAATGCTAGTGCTGGGGAAGCTGAAACAGGAGGATCACTGAGCTGCATAGTGAAACCCTGCATCAATATATAAATAAAGATTTTATTTAATTTTGAAAACTATGTTGATAAAAATAGCATGGCATTTTGGAGGGGGGAAGAGAGAATGAGAGAGAAAGAGGGAAAGATGGAGGGGTAGAGAGAGAGAGAGAGACAGAGACACAGACAGAGAGACAGAGACAGAGAGATCATCTCTGGAAGAGTATAGAAAAAGCAGAAGCAACTCTAGGCACATTCAGCTACTTCATCTTTGGAAAAGGGGTCAAATATTTTTGCTAGAGGAAAGATACCCTCCTTAACAAATGGTACTGGGGAAATTGGATGGCTGTATGCCAAGGATTAAACCTAGACCCATATCTCTTAGCACACACTAAAATAAAATCTAAATGGGTCAAAGATCTAACTTTGGAACAGAAACAGTTAATCTACTTGAAGAAGTAGGTGGAATACTTGAAGAAATATGTGTAGGCAGACTTTCAGAATAGAATCTCAGCTGTACAAGAAATAATACCAAGAATCAACAACTGGTTGATTCACATCAAATTAAAAAGCTTCTGCACAGAAAATGAAACTATCAGCAGAGTGAAGAGACAAGCTTCAGAACAGGAAAATACTTTTGTCACCTACTCCTTACAATTAACATCTAGAACTTTAAAGTTATAATATAAATGTAAAGAACTTTAAGAAATTAGACTCCCTGAATTTAAAGATCCAATCAAAAATGAAATTGAAAAATGATATCTGAAATAGATATATCTCAGAAGTATAAGTAGTCAATGAATACATGAAGAAATGTCTAGATATTGGCCATTCAAGAAATACAAACTAAAACAACACTGAGATTCCATCACACTCCAGAAAGTTGGTTATCCTCAAGAAATTTACCAGTAACAAATGCTGATGAGGTTGTCAGGAGAAAAAAGAAACCCTTCTTCATTGTTGGTGGGTGTGTTAATTGGTAGAACAATTATGGAAATAAAAATTGAGAATCCTCAAAAGCTAAAACTAGAAATTCCATTGAACCCAGGTATTCCCCTTCCAGGTATCTTCCCAAAAGAGTTAAAGTCATCATGCCACAGTAATACATGCATACCCATGTTTGTAGCAGCACAATTCAAAAAGCTAAATCTTTGTAGTAGTCTAAATGTACATCAACACACAAATGGAAAAAGAAAATGTGCTATTTATACACCAGAGAGTACTACTCTGCCATATACAAAGATAGATTTTAGTCAACTGTGGGAAAATGAATGCATTTTGGTGTTTTTTGCATAGAGAATGAAAAGTAACATAAAAACATGATAAATGATATAGAATTTCACTAAACAAAATGATAGGAATTCAACAATGGTTGTTATATTGTATGTTGTTATCTTCAAATTAGTTGTTCACATTACCAGATCTAAGCATGAAAAATTGGTCAAAAATCATTAAAAAGAAGAAAACATTTAGGGATTAACTCTTCCTTTCTGTAGATCAGTAGAAATCAGCAGTATAATTGTCCGAGCTATTCTGTGTGTGTGTGTGTGTGTGTGTGTGTGTGTGTGTGTATTCTCTCATTTGTATCTTTCTTTTGTCCTTTTCCTCATTCTAGTTGTTCCTTCCCTTTAAACAGTTTCTTTCTTTTTCACAGTATCTATTGTACTTTTTGTTTTGGGTGGGGTTTTTTTGTACTTTTTGGATTTTATTTATTTTTTCAGGTTCTTACACTAGGGAGATGATACAATATTTACACATGTGGATCTGATTTATTTACCTATGAGTATGGTCTCCAGTTGCATCCATTTACCTATAAAAAGCCCTGTGTTTTTTTTTATAGCTGAGTGATAGTACATTGTATAAAATACCACATCTTTTTCATCCATTTCTCAGTTGACTGGCATTTGGGATATTACCAAGATCTATTGTGGTATGATGTTTTTAATTCTTCTTGAAAAATACCCAGGAGGGGAATAGCTGGGTTGAATGGGACCTCCAATCCTAGTTTTTTGATGAATCTCCATAATGATTTCCACAGTGGCTTCATCAGTCTACACTCCCACCAACAGTGGAGAAGGCTTCCTTTTCCCTAAAAACCCTCTCGCATTTGGTAGTGGTTCACCTCTTGGTGATAGCCATTATTTCTGGGGTGGGATAGGATCTCAGTGTTGTTTTTATTTGCATTTCTCTAATGATCAATGATTTTGAACATTTTTTCATACATTTATTTGCCATATGTATTTCTCCCTCTGAGAAATATGTATTCATCTCAAATGCCCATTTTTGGAATTGAGTCTTTGAAGTTTGGGGACCTGAATTTTTTAAATTCTTTATATGTTTTATATAGAAGTCCTTTTTCTGAGGCACAGTAGGCCAAAACTTTTTTCCCAATTCATGGGTTTTCTTTTTACTCTGTTGATAATTTCTTTTGATGGGCAGAAACTTTTCAATAAGATGAGATCCAAGTTGTTCATTCTTTGAAGTATTTCCTGTGCAGTTCATTGTGTGCTCATGAACTCTGCCTACCCCTGTCTTCAAGATTTCTACCTACTTTCTCTTCCAGCAAATTTAGTGTTTCTCTTTTAATATTTAGATCTTTGAAGTATTTTTGACCGTGGTTTAGTATATGGTGATAGACATGTGTCTAATTTTAGTCTTTGGCATGTGGAAAACCAGTTTTTCCAGAACCACTTATTAAAGAAGCTTTCTTCCAGTGAGCATGTTTGTTCCCTTTGTCAAAGATAAGGTGACTGAGTGTGCTTATAATTGTGTCTACATTTTGTAATCTGTTCCACTGATCATCAGGTCTGTTTTTTGCCAGTACCATGGTGATTCTATCACAGTAGCTTTGACGTATAATTTTAAAGCAGGGATTGTGATGTTTTGTTGTCCAGGATTGTTTTTGTTATTCTGGATCTCTTATGCTTCTGGATAAATTGTACAAATGTTTCCTCTAGATTTGTGAGCTGTACTAATGGTATTTTAATCAGGCCTGCATTGAATCTGGCTCTGCCGATCACCACTTTCTTGTGCCAGCTTGTGCTAGATACTGTATTTCAGCTGTACAGGGTGCTGATCTCTGCTCAAGTAAGTCACCACCTTCCAATGCCAGCTTGTCAATTCTATAGGGCAATAGTTTCTCCCTGCCCTGGTCTATGTTGGCTGCTGGTCTCTGGAGCTCTTCAGTGCCAACAGCTCTAAGTATTTAGCATTCTTTCTTTTGAAATAACCACTTTGTCCATACTACTCAGGATTAAAATCCTAAATAGATCTACAGGACTTTTGGAGCTCACATTACCAGAGAAATAAATCACAAGCAGGTTTCCAGAAACACCAAAATGAACCTTTATTTCAACAGGGTCTGTGCTGCAGTACAGGGGTTCATACATAGGAGTGAGCCCTCCTAGGCTAAATCTAACTAGTGGCTGAAGAGTGCTGCCTGCATAGCAGCTGAAAGTCTGTGTCAGTGAGGGACAGAGCTGAAATGTTGTGAATGTTGAGTATGCAAATAAAGGACACAGATCCATGCTGACCAGCTGAACTTACACTATAGTGGACTTAGAGTTTGATAGCCAGCGACAGTACTGAAGCAAACTATCCCAGTCCCTTGTTGATGGGAAAGAGTTGAGGCTGAACGAAGGAGACAAAGAGGAGGGGCTTGCTAGCCACTGGCAGACTAATATGTCCCTTCAGCCCACACAGCAAATGAGAGTCTGGCATTCTTATCTGCCTCATCAGGAAGGACAGGTTAGTGAAGACAGACCTGTTGAACTTTCTAGCATTTCACCTTTAAGATCTCTACGAGAGAACAAAAATATGTCAAATAGACAATTACCAAGGAGAGATCATTTCTTCTCATAATTTGAGAACAAATTACATTAATTGAAAGGATGAAACTTAATTCAGAGATGATTTTTAAATCTAGAGGAACTCTACTTAGACAGTGCTTAAAGGCAAAAATTTGTTGAACCCAAATATACCAGGCACTCAACAAAGGTACAGTCTAGGTAGAGGAGACAAATCTGAAGCAAATGTTCTGATTATGCAGGGCGAAGCAGAGTGTAGGGTAGGTGCAGAAGCAAAATGCCTCTGCCCTAACTCTACCCAATCACAAGGGGTGGACTGTGAGCAAGAGTCAGCAGTCTTAAACTAAATAATGCCGGAAATAGCGCAACAACTTTGCAACCCTTCTAAAGGCAATGATCATTTTATCTGTAACATCATCCCTCTAGCTGACTCTTCTTAAAAGCTAAATTTAAATGGCTTTGAGCATTAGGTAAAATGTCACACCTAGCATCATGGGTGCCCCCTAGACGGGGCTTGAAATTGTTTGTCAGAGCAGCCATAAACAAAGTAAAATTCTCCTTGGTAGAAGGACCCCCAAGACAGTCAAAGGAGAAAAGACAGACCCAGAGAAGGTGCTCACTGGCTTTCAAGGCCTATTTACTCAGCTTCTCAATGCTCTTCAAATTTTCTCCCACCCTGAATGTACAGACTGTGAGTAAGCACAAGTTTATGGGCATGGTTGATTCCAATCTCTTACTTGTCCTAATGTTTTATGATGTGTTGAGAAGACTCCTGGCAAAAAGACTGTATAAATGCTTTTTATTATTTTCTTCTTTGTGATATATAAGGCCAGGGAATGTGTGTAACCTGAGAAACCTAGTAAACATTTTAATCTGTTCGATTTTTATGGTCTTCCATTAAAAAAAAATTCACTTAGGGGAAAAGTACATAATGATTTTCAGAACTAATTTTCAACATCCAACCAACATGTACCCTAAAAATGAGGCCTAGGCCTGTCAGGGGTCTCAACTGCCCTGAATGTTTCCTTAATAGGTTTTGTGTGGAGAATGGCACATTTCAAGTGCTTGGGAAGGCTCAGGCAGTGGAGTGGATGAAGGGTTACTATGACTGTGTGCACTGTGTGAAGGTGGGATAGGGTGGGGAGATGTGGGTACTAAGTTCATTCAGTACACTGTTAGCATTGCATTTCCCAGTGCCATTGGCTCATTAAGACTAAAGGTCTTGCCAGATGTCACAAAATAATAATTATAAACTCACAATCTTGGTTGTTTCTCACAATCAGTGTATGAACTAAGTATACCACATATTGTATTCCCATTTCACAGACAGGGTGGCTAAAGCTGGAAAAGCATAGGCAATTTACTCAGGTTCACCTAGATTAATAGAAGATAGCTTTGACCTTGTTGTGTCTGAGCTGTTTGTATCCAGATGTAGACAGACAGACAGACAGACAGACAGACAGACACACACACACACACACACACACACACACACACACACACAAACACCTGCCTCTTTTGAAAGAATCTGGGAACCAAAGGAGAGGAAATTTGAGAGCAACATATGTATTGTGAAATCCTCCAGTATAATATCCTCAGACTAGTGCCTCTTTCCTTATCTCTACCCCACTCCCCTAACAGTGAACATGCATCTGGTATACTGTAGAGTTGGCCATCTGTAGCTCCATTTTTCCCCTCTCACTTAAAGAGAAGCATATTGGGACCCAGACATGAGCTATATTATTTTAATACAACTCGGTTTTTTTTCTTTTTTTCCCAAAGTTTTATTGATAAACAGCAATGAGACAGTTTCAAATCAAATCGGAAGTACGGTTTCAACAAATAATACACTGCATATATTCTTCTTAGTGGTTAATTGCTGTACAAGATGCAGACTTGTGATCCTA
>NW_004524595.1:84976-86126 GCF_000260255.1 Octodon degus | reverse complement strand
AGGAAGCTCTCCACACACTCACCGGACCTGGGCTAGGACTGGGTCTGGGGGTTCCAGGAAGTCGGCAGAAATTCCTACTTAGTGGGAGGGGTGGGGATGTGCGGCGGAGTGGTGGGGGGCGGCCTGAGGGGGCGGGAGAGGGTCGGGCCCACGCTGCGCCTGGGCTGGGACTGGTCCCGCCGGTGCAGGGTAGCAGGAAGCTCTCCCTCCAACTCGTTTTTTATACAAATCATTTACAAATATTCCATTATTAGTAATAACAGATTATGAGTAACACAAACCACTTGCAGTGTCACTGGACAGAACAGCTTTCAAACTGTCACTGGACAGAATAGCTTCTGCTCTGTAGCTGAGACAATCACCTCTTTCTCCTTGAGCCTACTGTTGTAAGGTCTCATACAATCCCACATTCATCTTTGCATAATGACCTATCAGAATTTCATAAGTACAAAAAGCACAGGATTTGGAGATTAACACACTTGGGCTGGCATACTGGCTTTGACTATTAGAAACTTCATGACCTTCACAATTGCTAGGGTTCTCTAACTCAGTTTTCTTATATATGAAATGGAAATAATAGTATCAGTTTTATATGCTATTGTGGCAGATGGATGATAGATTAGATAGATTGATAGAGATAGATAGATAGATAGATAGATAGATGGATAGATACCATACATACAAGGTATCAAAATATGTAGTATTTACCACTGAATAAATATTAGCTATTACTTTTATTAATTGATTCTATACATCTATTTTACATTTTCTGCTTCCTTTTTCTGTCAAGTTTTCATGGGCCTGTGTTTAACACAAAGAGCAGCTTGTGTTCTGAACTCACCAATAAAGAAAACAATAGCTGTTATAAATCAAATTGGAACTTGATGGAAAATACCTGTCCCATGTTATGTCTAAGATGTTTGATATTCAGACAGTGAGGTTTTAAGCTCATATGCCTAGGTTATACTGTAATAATACCATTAATCTTCTCTCCTGGAGGGCTAATAACTTAAGTTTGTAGACCAAAAATTAGTAAAAAGAAGGGCTGCAAAAGACCAAAATTAGAGAAAAAGGAGGGATACAAGGAAAGCCAACATTTTGGCCCTAGCCTTCTAAGGTCAATTAAGACTCAGGACATATGAGAACTTGT
>NW_004524595.1:69921-83566 GCF_000260255.1 Octodon degus | reverse complement strand
CTACTATGAAGACAACAATATGCAATTATTAATTATCATAACTGTCCTACTAACCCGTTTTGAAACTGTCTTATTGGCATTTGTTTCTCAATAAAATTAATTTTCAAAAAAAAATTGGAAGAGGGACCTCAAAGTAATCACCACTATCCAATTCCTCCCATGATTCATCCATCTTAAACTTGTCCAAGTTTACCATGAAATGTCCTGGTATTAGGAAGGAGTTTTAGTTAAATCACCAGCCTGAATGTGCTGTATTGTGGAAGCAGTGGCTCCTCACTCCATGTCAGAGATGACATTCACTTGGCAATCCTCTGGGCTATCTCCCTAGACTTTGGACCAAAAGCTAAGGCCAGGTCATATTTTTTTCCTCTCCACTCACCAGCACCTGCTCTTTCAGTCTAGACCTAAGCATTTTATGAACTGCTGCCCAAGCAAGGAGAAGCTGCCCTTATAAGCTGTACCTTATCCAGAAATTAAGGAACACTGATGATGGTCAGATCATCCCAAGAGGGAAGGAGGTGTGTTCCCAAGGAGGAGACTATGCAGAGCTGTCAGGGGAACTACAATGGTAAATGGTTTATCAACTATTATCCTCAGTGTGAAGGGTAGTCCAGCCAATAAGATAAACCAGTGCTGGGCAAAGCAAAACCTCAAGGAAGAGTAAGATTAACTCGGAGTCCTGTGAGTCATAGACAACTAAGCTATGGTCATTTCATCACCTCTCAATCCATTTTTGAAGTCCTAAGTCTGACACTGACTTTCATTGCTTACTTAAAAATCTCTATGATACTATGTCATTTTACAAGGGATTCTCTGGTATTTCTTATATAAAAAAATGAAAGTGTCCAACACAGCCTCAGGTGGGCCCCGGGCCCTCTCCCCACCACACTTTTCCAGTCCGGCTCTTTTATCATCACTTGAGACTTTTTCCACTCTCTTTAAACCCTCTAATAGAAAGCAGTAACCCTCTTCCATATATCTCACTCACAATCACCTGTCAGGAGGTTTTATAAAGCCTGAAACTTACATAATGTAAGGAGAGAAGTTCTTCAAGTACAATAATACAAAATTATGAATATAAAGTTTTGGCCGGCCAGATAGCTCAGTGGACTAAAGCGCCTGCTCAGGCAGAGCACAGAACCTGGGGTTTGAACCCCGGTGTTCCATGCTGGCCCCGCCCCTGGGGCGCTGGAATTACAGGCGCATGTCACCACGCCCAGTCTCAATCTCCATCTCAGCAGGCGCCAAGAGCAGGGCTGGCATGGCACACCAGGGATCGAACCCCTACCATTGTGCTCTATCTAAGCAGGCACTTTAGTCTGCTGCACTATCTGGCTGGCCCTGTTTCTTACAATTTTTACCCACATACCCTTGGATCATCTCTTTGCATGACAATAGTTTTATATCAATTCTAAAGAAACAACATTTGGTTCCCAGTCTCTGGTCTTTCCTCCCTCTTCTGCAGCCAGTACAATGGACAGTTGCTTCTTTTGTCTGCTTGTACTCACCCTTACTTCTTTCTTGCCAGTAACAATTCTTCAATTGATCCTTTTTTTTTTTTTTTTTGTACCAATAATTAAACTCAGGACCTCGCCAGGCAGGTGCTCCTATCTTCCCACAACTCTTCGATTTTGTTGTTGTTGTTGTTGCTAAAGAAGAACATCCACCCTTCTCAAATAACCCAGAGCATCCGTGGACATAGACGCAAACATGAACATCTCCCTAATCATCAGTTTAAACCTGCGCAGAAATGATGCAAGCCATGCCAGTAAAACTACGTACTGAGTTTTGTTTGTCTGTTTTGAATTGCTACAAATGAAGACGTGGTTGTGATATCTTACTGGTTCTTTCATTAATAAGTGCAGTAAATAAAATCTGTGATGCATGTTCATTTTACATTTGTATGAGTCATGATTTTATATTTTTATTATCTTTTTGGAGCTCTTCCACTAAAATGACCAATTAATTCACCTGACAGAGGCCAGTAAACTGCATTGCCAGGAAATTATGACTAATAGGTGATTTGAGTCCAAACATCTATTTTCTTAGCTCCCAGAGAGAAATGCCAAGTAACAATATAAAACCTTAACTTTGCTCACTCTCTATTTCTCTAGTTTGTCTTTCTTTTCTAGTAACGGGGGGTTGGAAGTGGAGGGGGTTCAGAACTTCATTCACCATTAATAAATTTCCCTCCTTTGGTGTGTGCAGAGACTGGAAATTTGGTTTACTGTATCACCTTTCATTCGGCAATGGCCAAAACTGGTTTAGTAGACTATGAATATCTATTTGGGTTTTTGTTTTGTTTTAGTGAAAATACAGAGAATTGGCCAAGTCATTTTTGCTTATCTGTCTATTTTGAGCTCTGACTAACCAAAAATATCAGACTCACTGCAAGATCAGCTTTTGTTACCTAGACTAGCAAGTTTTGGTATTTCTATACCAACTCACAACCTTGCGCAAGAATGTTAAACTGAAGCCTTAAACTCCATGTGTGTATGTATTTGTCATAATTCACAAAAGGTTGGCTCTATCTTTGTGACTTTTTAATGTTTTTCTATCTACCAGGAGTATCTCTAAGTTAGATTATACAGCCTTTGAAATTAAAAGGTCTCTGTTTTGTCTTGTGATTAATTACACAAGAGGTAAACGTATGCTTATGTAAATAGAATATTCCTAAATCCATGACAACAAGAATATAGAACTTCAAATACTTTAATATTATTCTTAAATAAGTTATTCTTACAAAAGCTAATTCAGAAATATATTAAGAACCCAAGTGCATATTATTAAAGTAGATCTTTGGCAAGCAAAATGAGTTTACTTTTGGTTCAATAGAAAAAGCTCTGTTTTCTCTAATTTATCATTATTGAATATAATTCAAGTACACTTGTCACTTGCTTGGGTATATAAGTTTTTCCCAAACTTATACAGGCTTGCTGATCAAGTAAGCTAAAATTATTTCTATGTGATACCTGAGATAATAAAGATGCAAATTAAAATTCAACTATCAAATCATCCTAATTGTATTCCAACAGTAATTAAGTTTTATAGTAAGACATCTTGAAATTGATTTCCAACATCTTTAGTTTAACCCTGAACTGAAATTAACTTGAGATAGCTCACACAAAATCATTGAGTACTTGCATTATTTCTTTTTTTCAGTGTACATGTAAATTCCATTTACTACACATTTATTGAACAGTATCTTCTCAAAATGGGTCATTTAAAAAGATAAAGCACAAGGGCCCAGGTTTGATCCCCAGTACTGCATGCCAAGCCAGCCCAGAACACTGGGCATTCCATGCTGGGTCCAAACCCAGGCATAGTGGCACATGCTTGTAATCCCAGCACTGGGGAGGCTGAGATGGGAAGATCACTACTAGTCTGAGCTGTGTAGTGAGACCCTGTCCCAAAAGAATAAAGATTTTAAAAAAAATTTTTAAGACAAAGCAATTTTTATTCTATAAGTTTATTAAACTTTACTTATGGTTAAATACACGTGAAATGTGTTTTTAATGCATAAAAATCACAGTAGATAGTGGCAAAGGACTGGGAGGGGGCAATAAGAAACTGACAATTCACATCATCATTATTCTGCACATTGATGCAAGAAAATTCACACTCAAGAACCTCAGGACATCCCATTTGAAAGAACCAAAATAATCCCAAGACCCCTTGTAGACACTTGGATGACTCTGTTACACACGAAACTAAAATAATTATGGCAGCAAAATGTTTTGATGACAATGAAAGTTTGTAAACTGTATTTCAATCTTTCTTCCTCAAAGTACAAGATGCAGTATTCTCAGTCTCTCCATAGTGTTTCTCCTGTAAATAATCCTTCATCTTATTTGACAAAAGCAGTTTCTCAACTAAGTCTACTCTAGTATACTAATATAGAACAAAATGACACAGGTACTGCAAAGAATGCGCCGGCATGAACCAAGACTCTGGGTTGGTCAGTCTGACAGGGTAAGTTACAGATCCAGGCAACTGAGACCTTGAATAACCAAAAGCTCCATTTTCAGAGTCCCTGATTGAATGCTCAGTTAGATCAACTACAGATGCATGTCCTTCCATGTCTGATTGTTCATAAATCTAAACCTACCATTCAAGTGCCTAAGTCTAGTACAAAGCGTCTTACCATAGGAATGTGAGCTCAAGCTGAAATGACAACAGTCATCAGAACTATCTGGAACAAGAAAACAACCATCTGGCATGTTTTCTAATTTCCCTCTGCTTCCCAGCGTGTGATTGGTCCCAAGCACCATCCTTGTTTTGCAAGTTTCTTCAGCTCCTCTGTAAGGCTTGTCACAAACATGGGACCAATACTTTGTAAAGAGTCATACACTCTTGCAACCTCAGGGGCAGAGTTAAGATCAAAATTCAAATGACAACGCACACTTTCGGCCACGTGGGCATCTGTGCCAGTGAGTCCACATGGGCTTAGTCTGCTGAGTTATTCTTATTGTTCTTATTGATTCTTATTGTTCCTTTGGATCTGAGTGTTCTGGATTGGAGGTAGCAAAGGCGAAAGTGAAGGGACATCATCATGACTTGTTCTGGGGCTTTGCAACAATACTCACGTAGTGCCAATCAATAAACCATTCACAAAGATCTCTGGGGCAACAACTAGGTCCTTGTCTGCCTGATTCTCATCTTCAGTAGAAAAAAAAAAAAGTTCCCTCCCACTTGAGGAGTAAGCTTAGGGACCTCCATGAGTGAAGAACTGTCCAGACAATAGCTGTGTGGTCCTTCCAAAAGATGCATCCCTTCATCTAAAGGCACAGAATCCTGAAAATGGACCTGAGGCATAAGTCCAGTGACTACAGATACCTGTTCATCCAAGTGGGCCTGCAAGTCTCCATTGGGAGAATCAGAATGCTTAAGAGAATTATTTTGCTCATGGCAAACAGTTTCAGATAGGAGGTCCTGAAAATCCTTTCAAACACCATTCAGTGCAGGACTTGGGCTGGAAGAGTGAACCAAGACTTTGCCTCTCGCCTTCATTCTGATGCAAGTCTCCTCAGAGTGTGTGGGCTGGAGAGGGCAGGCTGTGGGGCTGCCATGATGACTGTGGAGGGAAGTGGACCTGATTGGCCTCTGCGCTCTGACATCTTTGAGGACAATGGGTGCTGAGGAGGAAGAGAAGGGGTCCTGGTCCACATGGCTTCCTCACAGGATGCTGCCCTTGCCCATTGGCTTCTGCTTAAAAGAAAGCTTCCTTTTAAAGATACCCATCTGGCTCTCACATTTTGATCTGTTTTTTTCCACCTTTTTTGTCTTCACTGTTGCTATCACAGCTGGCCATATCTTTACCATAGCAGCTACCAAACAAGGCATCATCTTTTCCAAAGTCACTGGCTATTGATGGTTGCTATACTACCATGAAATGAGTTTCTTCTTTACTTTTATTCAAGTTAAAAGATTTCCAGGTTTGAAGACTACTTTTATTCATTATGACTAGTTAGTTAATCCACAGGGATTGGTTTTCTCTCTGGAATATTATCCCCAAACACCTGGAGAGCGAGAAGACCAGGGCCATGGGATCCTGAATAGGCCCAGAGCACAGGCCCGGTGAGTGAGTGAGATGACCCGGGTCCGACGAGATCCTGAATAAACCCAGAGTGCAGGTCCAGCATGTGAGTGAGAACAACCGGGGCCCACGAATCCTCATTCAACCCAGAGTGCAGGCCCAGCGAGGAACCCTTCAGCAGAACTCCTTGCAAAGAGACTACAGGCAAGACCCACCCAGCTGATTCAGGAGCAGAACATCTTGCCAGAGAGATACAAAGGGTTCAACTCTAATGGCTGCAGCAAAAAGAAGTGGAGCACAGCAGCCAGATCCAAACAACACCCACTTGGAGGAATCTGAACTTCATAGATCCGGACCTGGTGCTAAGGTAATAACTCTATCTAAGCTCTACACCAAAGATCAGAAGACAGTGGTATACAAAATGACAAAGAGAAGGAACAAAATGCAGTCTCAGGCCCCATGTCCACCCAGTACAATTGTAGAAGACACTAGCACTGAGGAAACTGGAAATCACACACCAGATATCTCTGAAATAATAGCGTTGATGGTAAAGAATCAACTGCAGAAAGGTATACAAGAAATAATTTCGGAACTAAAAAATATAGTGGTAACTATAATCAAAGAAGTACTAAGTGCTTCTAAAGAATACACTGATAAAAAAATAGAGCAGAATATAAAAATGATGGAACTTCTGAATAAGCAATTTATGAAAGAAATAGAACGTATGAAACAGGTTCAAAGTGATATACAGGAAATTAAAACCTCAATCACAAGCTGGCAAACCATTTGAAGGAAAGTGAAAATAGACTTTCAGACCTTAAAGACACCATTGCAGCTAGTGAAAAAGTAAGAAAAGATTTCTTAAAAACAACTAGGATGCAGGAAAAAATAATTCAACATCTGCAAGATGATGCAAAGATGAACAATGTGAGACTAATAGGCATCAATGAGAAGGAAGGAGTCAATACAAATGATATAAAAAGAATATGGGCAGAAGTAATAGCAGAAAACTTCCCAAATATGGGGAAACAATCTGACATTCCTGTAACTGAAACATATAGAACTCCAAATAACATCAACCCAATGAAAACCATACCCAGACATATAATAATCAAGATCCCAGAAATTCAGCATAGAAACAGTATACTAAAAGCCGCTAAAGAAAAGCAACAGATCACATTGAAAGGAAAGACCATTAGAATAACAACAGATTTCTCTTCACAAACCATCAAGTCAAGAAGAGCATGGAGCAAAGTACTTCAAGTCTTGCAAGAAAACAAATTCCAACCCAGACTGATATATCCTGCAAAACTCTCTTTCAAGTATAATGGAGAAGTGAAATACTTCCATGACAAAGAACAACTAAAGAATTTCATGATGACAAAGCCAAGCCTACACAGTCTACTAAATGATGTTCTAGAGAGGGAGCAAATTGACCACAACTCCATGAATGAGAATGGAAAGAACCCACCAAATAAGGCAAACAATTAAACACAGGAGAATAAGAGGTATTTAATAGTAGTCTTTCAGTTATTCTTTTGTGTTCAGCAGCAAAATATTTCCATCAGCACACTCTACAAATGGACTTCTCTTCCACCTTATGGGTCATGATTCTACCTGAGTCTACAGGGTGGATTTCAAAGAAATAGCTGTAGCTCAGTTCCACAAGTGACGCCTAGCCACCAGTAACTGTCATAGTCATTATGCATGTCCACAACACACTAGAACTTTGTGTGATATCCTATCCTCAAACTGTTAGAAGTGCTGGTCATTTACTTGCCATTCCAGTATTTATCTTACGTTTTACTCTGGGTACTTCTTTGCTATCATGAAAACTTTTTTTTAGTTCAATTGTTTTGAAACATTTAATTTTTAATTAAATAGTATTTAATTTTCTGAATATTGCTTAATCTTAATTTTTGTTCTAAGATTTATACTATATCTTTGACTTACAATTTTAAAAAATTCAGCCAAAAAAACAAAACAAAACAAAAAACACCTAGAGAGGCTTCAGTGCTGCAGCGCTGTATTTCTCCAGCTTCATTTAACCTTTGGAGCCATTTTCAGCAGGGCCTGCTCCACTCTCTGCCCAGGGCCAGCATCATGTTATTGTTAACGAAGTTGAAAGATGGAATTTTTTTAACTTTAAAGAGGAAAAAATATTTTTTTAAGTGATTCAAATTTTCAAAGCAAGATAGGAGAGTAACAATGGTTAGTGAATTGCTTATTTTTTTCTTCAAAATAGTTGCCCAGATTATAAGATGTGGATATGAAAAAATGATCAAACAATATAAACAGAAAATTTTCTTTTCAATGAACTAATAGAAATTAGTAGTATAGTTATCTTACGTATCTTGTATTTTTTAATTCTTTTCTCTTCCTTCTTTTCTCTTTTCCCTCATCCCAATTTCTCTTTCCTTCTGAACAGTGTCTTCCCATTTCACAATATCTATTGTACATTTTGGATCTTACTTATGTTTTCAGAGAATACTGAAATACTGTTTCTAAGTATAATTATGGGCTCACTTTTATTTTTATATGCTGTAGAAAGATGTGTATCTTTCTTGGTTTAAGAAGACATAAAAATGTTTTCTATTTTAAGTAGATGTAAAAGGAATATGAAGCTATAGAAAGCTATTCTATAAGCTTTACTAATCTGCTAAAATTCTAAGTATTTTGGAAGAGTCCCAATTATCTACTCCACAGCCCTATTATACAGTATTAAATCATCCTCCTGACCACCTGCTACAGTTTGGGTGTGGTTCCAGTGTATTCCTGAAAGGTTCAGGTTTTGAGACCTTAGTCCTCAGAGTGCTGCTGCTGGGAGGTGATTGAACCTTCGAAAGATGATGCCGAGTGAAAGATTAGATCATTATGTGTGCCCTCCTCAGAAGGGGTTAATGTAATTCCCGTAAGATCCCAATTAGATCCTGTGAGATCCAATTGTGATTGAAAGAGCAAGCCTGGCCCCTGAATTCTCCTCCGGCATTGTGTCTCACCATGTAGCCTTTGTCGCATGCCTTCCCACTAGCATGATTCCAGTACTCTTATGGTTTGTGTCTAGTTGTCCTCCCAAGGCCTCATGTAGTCATTGGGGTAGGCTTCTAGAGTGTGTGATTAATTCATGATCCAATGCTGGGATTATGGGTATGAGTGAAACACCTGCCCAGGGGTGGATAATCTGCATACAAATGGAAGAAGAGGAAAGAGGCTCACAAACAGCTCCAGCTGCTGCTCCTCCCTTGGTTCTTTGCTGTTTTCTGCCACCATGAATGGCTGCCCTCTGCCATGTGACACTCTGCCTTGGAGCCAGCCAAGTATGGACTGAAACCTCCACTAACCATGAGCTAAATAAACCTTTCCTTCTGTAATTCTTTTTTTTTTTTTTTTTAAACTGGGGATTGAACTCAGACCATTGGCTTGCCAGGGAAGCACTTATTCCACTGAGCCATCTCCCTGGTCTCTCCTTCTTTAATTCTTGATGGTAGGTATTTTCGCCCAGCAATGAGAGCAAAGTAACTGAGACAAGTACCCAGAAAGTCCTCACCAGAGACCGCTGAAATGGACCCATCCAATCCTGAACCTTCAGCCTCAAAATTGTGAGTCAAATGAATATCTTTTCTTTATAAAATACTTAAGCTCAGGTATTTCATCCTAATAATAGAAAACATACTTAGATATCTCCCTCCCCTAGAATTACTAAACCTGCCATATGTCCTTAATTTCTATGGCAAAGTAGTCATTTGCATAAGTATAAGAATTTTCTCCTCTTGCTGGCCAAATAGCTCAGTGGATTAAAGTGCCTGCTTAGGCAGATGCAGCGGCCAAGGTTCGATCCCTGGCCTGCGGTGCCGGCCCCACCCCCAGTGCACGCTGAGATGGAGACTGAGACTGGGCGTGGTAGTGCGTGCCTGTAATCCCGGCTTTTGGGAGGCTGAACACAGGCCTATCACCACAAGTCCAATCTACATAGTGAAACCCTATAAACCCTATACTAAAATACATAATAATAATAATAATAATAATAATAATAATTTTCTTCTTTTTACCAATATATAACAGACAAATCAATTATGAAATCAAGCCTGTTTTAGAATGTCATGTTTTGAAAATCATGCTTACTTAATCAGATAACACAAGCCATTTTGAAAGTCCTTCACTTATGGAGGTGGTACTTACAAAGCCTTCTCAAGAAAACTGGCTGGTCCCACTTTATAGGCACTAAGAAGCATTCTTCCTGACTGGCAAGGAGACCTAGGCTGGATGGGGATCTCAGGAAGAGAGGATTTCCTGCAAATTATGGATATTGCAGGTGATTTCTGGTTTCCACCAGAAAATGTCTAGATGACAAAAGAGGCTTTTCAAAGTCCATCCAATATTCATCTGGAAAACCTACAAATGGAAATCAGTTTTGTATTTCTTTAACACTATGTGATTTTTGATTTGGAAAAATATATTTAAGGAGACCTATAGAATAAACTAATATTTTGCCTTATCTATAAAAATAATCAGGCCAAAACTAATGAGTCATACTTATTTTGGGACCAAAATAATCTCTCCTTCCTATTATTACTTTATTATTAATATCAATATTATTAAAGTCATTGTCATCATCATCATCATCATCATCATCATCATCATCATCATCATCATGATTCAAGGTGGGGACGTGAGGAGACGAGCGAAAGAAATCATGAAGGTTTAGAAGGAGATGAAAAAAGACACTGCGTGCTTTGCTTTGCTCACCTATCTAGATTATCTCAACCCTTATGTCTTTTGCAGCTGACTCTGTAAATTATAATAACAAAGAGCAACGCAGACAACACTTTTCCGTATTCACACAAATTCTACCCAGCGGAGGGATACCCAGCATGGGCACTGCCCCTTTGTGAGAAAAAAGTCTGTTTTCAGCTCTCAGAATTTTTTGTCTGACTGTTCTTCCATGTCTCCCTTTCTACCTAAACATTAGAATTAGTTTGTCTGGTTTTTTAAAGTCCTTTGGGCATTTCCATTTAAGTGACACTAAATTTAAAGATTAATTTACAAAGTTTATATCTTTGCGAAATTGAGTCTTTATGTCCAAGAACAAAGTTTGCCTTTCCATTTATTCAAGTCCCTCAATAGCATTGAATTTTTTTTTCCTTTTTATGAGGCCTCTGCCATTCTTGTTAGGTTTATTTCCTTGTATTTTATTGTATTTCTGCTGCTGTAAATCAGACTTTTCTCTTCCATCCTTGGAGGTACAACTCATGATTAGTTTAAACCAAGCAGGATTGTCTCATTTCTCTTCCCAGTTTATACCCATTCAACCAACTGAGATACAAGAATAGATCAGGAGGAAGTTTTTCTCAATGATTTAAAACAAAGCAAATGGGAAGAAAAAACAAAATCTGTCTTATAGAAGTACAGTGGGTTTCCCCACCACATAACTTGTAGCTGATAATATCTGATAAAATAACTAAATCGTTGTAAGTATACATTACCTTCTTTTTAAAAGAGAAAAAAAATTAAAATGATACAGAATTTCACTAAATAAGATAATAGGAATTTTAAAATGGTTGTTATATTTCATAATGTCCTCAAATTAGTTGTTCAGATTACCAGATACTAGCATGCAAAATTGGTTTATTTTAAAAAGGAGGAAAAGGAAAAAAAATTAAGTATTAACTGTTTCTTTCAAGAGACCAGCAGAAATTAGCAGTACAATTATCCAAGATATCCCATATATATGCACAAATATATCTTTTTCCCTTCTTTCTTCCTTCTTTCCTTTGTCCTTTTCCTTATCTCTGTTTTTCCTTGCCTTCAAACAGTATCTATTCTTTCCCTTTCACAGTATCAATGTATTTTTCAGATTTTATTTACTCTTTCAAGTTCTTACACGAGGGAGACAATATGTTGTTTTCACATGCAGGTCTGATTTATTTCACTTATGAGTATGGTCTCTACAAAAAGATAAATTTGAGGCTTTTATACATAAATGAATACATTATATATTCATGCGTAAAATGTATGAATACATTTTATCTGACCTTCCCTTCTTTCTCTTTAGACAAGACCTGTGCCTTACTTACTCTTCTCTCATTGCTGGGACAAATACCCGACACTCAAATTAGGGCAGGAAACTTTCATTTAGCTCACAGTTACTGGAGATTTCAGTCCATATTCAGCTGGCTCCAAGGCAGAGTGGCACATGGCAGAGGGCAACCTTTCATGGTGGTGGCAAACAGCAAGAGCACAAAAGGAGGGGTAGCAGCAGTTCAAGCAGCTAACTTCTCTTTCCTCCTTACATTGAAATGCAGATTCGACCCAGAACCCAGTCTCAGCAGGTGAGTGAGACCTCCATGGCACACATGAGATCCTCATGCAACACAGAGCCTGGGCCTGGCATACAGGTCTAGTGTGGAACCCTGCAGCAGAACTCCCTGCAAAGAGGCTGGAGGCAAGACCAATCTAGCTAACCCAAGAGCAGAAAATCTTGCCAGAGTGGCACAGAGGGTTCACTTCCAAGTGAAGGAAGCAGTAGAGTACAGCAGCCAGACCCAAGCCACACCCACCTGGATGAGTTTAAACTAGGTAGATCCACATTTGGTGCTAAGGTAATAACTATCTAAGCTCTACACCAAAGATCAGAAGACAGTGGCATACAAAATGATAAAGAGGAGCAAAATGTATTCTCAGGCCTCGAGCCCACCCAGAACAAATGCAGGAGACATAGCATAGAAGAAATTGGAAATCACACACCTGAAATCTCTGAAATAATAGTGTCGGAAGTAAAGAAACAACTGCAGAAAGGTATAGAGGAAATCAGATCACAAATAATTTCTGAAGTAAAAAAGAAATGATAATTATAATGAAAGAAGTACTAAGTGCTTCCAAAGAAGACACTGATTAAAAAAATAGAGGAGAATAGAAAAATGATGGAATCCTTGAATAAGAAATATAGGAAAGAAATAGAATGCATGAAGCAAATTCAAAGTGACATATAGGAAATTAAAACCGCAATCACAAGCTAGCAAAACTGTTTAAATGAAAGTGAAAGTAGACTTTCAGACCTTAAAGACACCATTGCAGCTAGTGAAAAGGTAAGAAAAAAATCTCTTAAAAACAACTAGGATGCAGGAAAAAATAATTCAACATCTGCAAGACGATGCAAAGATGAACAATGTAAGACTAATAAGCATCAATGAGAACGAAGGAGTCTATACAAATGATATAAAAACAATATGGATGGAAGTAATAGCAGAAAACTTCCCAAATATGGGGCAACAATCTGACATTCAGTATCCAAAGCATATAGAACTCCAAATAACATCAACCCAATTAAAAACACACCCAGACATATAATAATCAAAATCCCAGAAATTCAGCACAGGAACAGTATACTAAAAGCTGCTAAAGAAAAGAAACAGATCACATTTAAAGGAAAACCCATCAGAATAATGGCAGATTTCTCTTCACAAACCATCAAGTCAAGAAGAGCATGGAGCAAAGTACTACAAGTCTTGCAAGAAAAAACATTCCAACCCAGACTGATATACCCTGCAAAACTCTCAAGTATAATGGAGAAGTGAAATTCTTCTGTGACAAAGAACAACTAAAGAATTTCATGATGATGAAGCCAAACCTACATAGACTACTAAAAGTTGTTCTAGAGAGGGATCAAAATGACTACAACTCCATGAATGAGAATGGAAAGAACCCACCAAATAAGGCAAACAATTAAACACAGAAAAGTAAGAGGTATACAAAAGCAGTCTTTCACTTATTCTTTTGTATACAGCAGCAAAATATTTCCATAAGCATACTCTACAAATGTACTTTTCCTGCACCCTATGGGTCATGATTCCTTCTTGGTCTACAGTGTGGATATCAAGGAAATAGCAGTAGGTCAGTCTCACAAGTGCCACCTGGCCACCAGTAAGTGTCATGGACACTGTCCACGTCCTCAACATACTACAACTTTGTGCAATATCCTATCCTCAAACTGTTAGAACTGTTGGTCATTTATTTACCATTCAGTATTTATCTTATATTGTATTCTCAGGAACTCTTTACTACCAATGAAACTTTTTCTTAGTTCAATTGTTTTGAAACATTTAATTTTTA
>NW_004524595.1:59017-68767 GCF_000260255.1 Octodon degus | reverse complement strand
TAAATTAAGAAATTTTAAATCTTTAAATATTTATTGCCTACCCCTTTCTATTTTGAGAATTCTAATTATATGAATATAAGTTTCTTGATTTTGGCACAGAATGTACTATTATATGACTGATCTGTAAGTTCTTCTGCATTTTTATTTTAGACAATTTTTATTGTTATATGCATTTAAGTTTTTAAATAATTTATTTACAATGTGCAATCTATTATTAATCTCATGCTATGTATTCATTTCAGAAATATTTCTCTAAAATTCACTCTGTCTACATCTCATATCTTTCGCATCTCGATATTTGTTTACAATTTTTAATATGCTGTGTAACTATTGATTTTTCAATAAAGTTAATGAAAAAAAAAGAGAAATGCAAATTATCTGCCCCAGGGCAGGTGCAGCATCCACACCCACAATAATCAATCACAAACTCCAGAAGCCACCCCAAGACTGCATGAGGCTTGGCAGGGACACCTATGCACAAACCATAACAACATATATCCTCAAACTGAAGAATAATGGTGTCAGTACATTTCCAATTGGTATGATATTCAGGCATATACATGGTTGAGGAAATAAGTGAAGGTCAACCAAATGAGAATGGGCAGACTTTATGTCACGGCAAGGGAGTCTTCCACCAGTCCTTTTCTTCCAGCAGAAGCTCAGAAGCTGTCGTGGGTAGAGTCTTCAACATAAGAATTCCATAAGTGGGATGTTAGCAGTGGGGCAGCCTGTGGGATTGGCTAGGGCTGCATACTCAGCTTTCACTGATTGGTCCTAAATTATAAGTGGAAACAAAAATAAGGGAGGCTATCAGTAATTATTCAAGTCTTGATCATTTTAGTGCTGTTACAGGGGTTACCATTTGGGTTCACAGGCTAATTATTGTAGATAGTGGGTTGCTTTCTTGGGCTGTGTGATGAAGACTGTTTGTCAGAGTTCTATTTTTTATACGCACTCTGGCCATTATTCATTTGTAAAATCTGTCTCTCACTGCTATATGTAGCATGGTAGTTCATGTTTTATACTTTTATTACAGCTCCAAAGTACCTTCCCTACCACTCAAATTACCCTGATATATTTCTTCTGTTTAGGGACCCCTACATTTTCCTCCACATCAAAAGCATAAGACCTGAAGGATCCAACGCCAACAATGTCTGATTGTTTCTATTTGCTAGATAATATCCAACTCATAATGTTGTTTGGCTTTATTTTACTTTTATTTTTCCAGGAGGATAGGAAATATTGTATTGGTAACCAGGGACACAGCCATGAGGGAGGGAGACTCACAAGATGGCAAACTAAAACCCAATAGCCAGCAAAGGCCCGCTGGGCCAAGAACACTGCATCCTGGGGTCCTCACAGGCCCTGCTAGTAAACACACAAGACTGAGCAGCCAAGGACAGAATATATACTTCACTGTGAGGGTAAGGCGGTACAGTGGAGGGAAGACTCGTCATTGCCTAAGACCACCTCCTCCTCTCAGAGCCAACCCCAGGTGGAGGACAGAACCTCCTAGAATCTTGTGGTCAGCTGCTGTCTTCTCATCATTCATCTGTTTGCCGCTATAGATGAGCCGCTGCTGTTGTGGCAGGACTCCCTCTTTCTCCTCTCCATGCTCCTTGGTTTGCTCCACCTTGTCTGTGGTTCAGTGTCAATGTCAATCTCCTTTCTGGTCAGTGTCTTCACTTTACTTAGCATCTTCTTCCCCAGTTGAGATTGTGAGCAGATAAACTGGTGTTTCCTGCTTCGGGTGTGTTGTTGGGATTTAGAGCACTTAAAGCAAGTACACTGTGCAGGACAATATCTAGACAATGGGAAGAATCCAAATGCTAACTACAATCATTGTCATCTCCCTTATTATTGCTAAGTAGAAATGTCTGAATGCTAAACACAAACAGCAATGCAGTAAACCCCATCACAACCTACATTAATCTACATTGATCCACGTTAAAAGCTAGTGCATTCAATAACAATAAATGTGTAGATGGATTGGGGTGAAGAGACAGGGAGGGACAGAGAGACAGATAAACAGATAATTATGAGAGTATAATGAGAAATTGTGATGATGGTTAATTTTTTTTAATTTTTTTATTCTATTTCCAACTCACCTAAAAGCAAATATTTAAAATTTTCTACGTGGTCCTGTGTCTGGCATGGAGGGGTTTAGATTACACTAGCAAACAAATACCATCAGGAGAGTGTAATGCCTGTCAAAATAAAACCAGTTCTGATTATGGAAAACCCTTTTTTTATAGGTCTGCTTCTCTGCTTTAGTAATTAGAGCATAGAAAATGTAAGTGAAGAGCTGATGACTGAAAATCTCAACATGGTTGCAATTTCTCAGACTGATTGTCAATTCTCACCACACAGTCAGTGATCAGAGAGAAGCTTTAATGGTTTTGAGATGCTTTCGTAAGGATTTTATTTCCCCTATCCCTTTAAAAACTGAAAATTTCACATCAATTAGATCAACTTTTCTTTGTACATTTTTCTTCACCTTATTGAGTTTTGGGAAATTTCATTTACTCTTTTCTAAATGAGTCTCAGTCTCTCTCTCTCTCTCTCTCTCTCTCTCTCTCTCTCTCTCTCTCTCTGCCCCCCTCTATCCCCCCGTATCCCTCTTTTCCCACACAAAATAAATAACATTTCTAACATCACTTAATTCTATTTTCTACTCTTCCTTCCCCTTTTTCTACTTCCAAATTTCAGATCATATTGCTTTGCTTGGCCCTTTGTACTATGATAGTAGACTGATGAATTCATGGCACCAATTCTTTACCTCCCTTTGTAGGTATTCACCTCACCAAGGAATACATTTCTTCTATGTAACAAACCTATTTTTACTCCCTCTTAAATCTGGGATTGGCCATGTGATGTACTTTGGCCAATAAAATGTTATTAGACTTCACACAAGTAGTAAAAATACTTGTGTGTTTCTAAGCTCTCTCTTGCCTCTATTTATTTGCTACCAGACCAGTGACGAGGTTAGTCTGCTGGAGAAATATGCTGGGTACAGGTACATTGAGTAATCCCACCCAGGACCACCCTAGATCCTCCACCACCAGCCAACTGACAAAAGGTATGAGAAAGCCTATGCAGATCAATAGAAAAACATAGTCAACACATACATTCATAAGATGTAATAAATGGTATCTGAAGTTTCTAAGCTGTGTAGAGTTACGTTATACATCAGTAATTCCAACTTTTTTGGCACCAGAAACTGGTTTCTTTTTTTTTATTATTTATAAGGAATTTTTTATTTAAGAAGACTAAATTTCTGGAGGCCAGGGAGAGAGTTCAGCAGAATAAGTGCTCACCTGGCAAGCCTGAGGACCTGAGTTCAATCTCTGGTTCCAACTCCGGCGCAGAACTCGCTCCCTAGGTTACCGGCGTCGCGATGCCCCCAGCCCTACCCCATGACCCAGCTACGTGTTCCCAGCACCGCTGCTGAGCTCATGCCAGGCTGGGGTGAGTGAGGGTCATGAGAGCCACGGGTGGAGAGGACCAGAGAAACCAAAAAGCAGAAACTGGTTTCATGGAAGGCAATTTTCGCATAGACCAGAGAGGGCATAGGGATGGTTTTCAGGTGACCTAAATGTATTACATTTATTGTATACACTCTTTCTATTATTATTACATTATAATATATAATATATTATTACATTATAATATTACATTATAATATATTATAATATATAATTATACAAATCACCATAATACAGAATCAGTGAGAGTTCTGAGCTTGTTTTCTAGCAACTAGATGGTCCCATCTGGAGGTGATAGGAGACAGTGACACTGGAAATGTGTTGTCTGTGTTGTCAGTCTGTTGCATTATCTCATTTTGGTTAATGTCAGAGCAGAAAACCCTGCTTTACAAAGATTGTAAATAGAAAGAGTCTTTTCAGTGCTTAAGTGCTGATCTCAGGATGCTTGGCTTGGACTTTAATCCAGAATGTGTGGAGATTTTAAGTTGTTTCAGACTTCTTTAAAGAAACTATCACTTACCATCTTAAATTGTTGATCCTTTTCTAGCACAAACAAAACCAATTCATCTGGCTTGTTCACACACGAATCACAGAATCACAGATCCATTCTTACAGCGGTCTTCTGTGTTTGGGAAGGATTGTTCACACTCCTTGAAAGTTGAAATAGCTGATCAAGCACCAGCTGGAAAAACTAAGGCTCTGGGTCAGTTGCTTAAAAAAGCTGTACTAATATTTGAAACATATCAAAAATCCCAGTGTCCATCAACTTTAAGCCTGCCACAAGATGTTGCTTAATTTTCACATGCCACTCAGATAATGCTCATATATGAGTCTTCAGGCAATTGACACCTTATGGTCTCTGTGCAGTCAGACCTCTCTGCTCCTGTTAACATGTATTTACAGCCACGTCTGAGCACTAGCATCACAGCCTCAACTCCACCTCAGATTGTCAAAGCCCAGATTCTCCTCAGGAGCTGTTATGGCTTGTGTCTAGGTGTCCCCCGAAAGCCTCACACAGTCATGGGGTGGCCTGGCTTCTGGAATCTGTGATTGATTCTTGATACAGTGCTGGGACTGCAGGTGTGAAGGCTACACCCGGGGGGGGGGTGGTATTTGCACTACAATGTAAGGAGGGGAGAGAGGCTGGCTAGCTTCCTGAGCTGCTGCCACTCCCTTTGCTCTCTGCTCTTTGCTGCCGCCATGAAAAGTTGCTCTCTGCCCTGTGCCACTCTGCCTTGGAGCCAGCTGAGTATGGACTGAAACCTCCAGTAACTGTGAGCTAAATAAACCTTTCCTGCCTTCATTTTGAGTGTTGGGTATTTGTCCCAGCAACAAGAGATGAGTATGTGAAACAGGAGCACATAACCTAAATCCTTCACTTGTGCAGATCCTGGGAGGATTCACACTCCTAATACTTCCCTGATTTTACAGGTGACAGAGCTCAGGCAGCAATGCAAGTAAAAAGCAGTGGCTGTAAATACATGTAAAACATAAATATACTAGTTTGTGGCCTTGCATTGGGGGAACCCCTGTTATACAGAAATAGCACTACATATATATGCCTTGACTTAGACTGTTTTTACTGGACATAAGCATATCTTTTGATTGCCTAATATTAAAGATTAAGAAGTCACTATATTTACAGTATTTCCTACTTTCTCTTCCTTGATTTTTGTTAGTTGTCTCAGTTCTGTCATTTCACAAGTTCTACACAATCATAAATGCTTTTATTTTCTCTGAGCACTGTGACTGATAGGTTCTGGTCCTAGGATGAATTGCTGAACTATTATGGTGGTCATCTAATATGACTGAGCCCTTAAAACAAAAGTCCATCTTCCCAAGACCACCTCCCTTCTTCTTCTCCAACTCAGCCAGGGGTAGAATTTCCTTTCACCTTTCCCGCCACCTCAGGGAAGACCCCAATCAGTTCCTCAGACATTTCTAAGCATCCCCCTCAAACTCCACCTGTAGCAAAAGGCCACAAAAGCCCCAGCTTTCTTTGTCTCAGGCTGAAGGATCTATCTGACCCATCTGCCCTCGATACTCTCCGTCTCTTTGGAGTTAATAAAAGCTTCTTTTATCTTTGCTATCTCCTTACTGTGCCTCAAAAAAAACCTATCAGTGACCACTGGTATGAGTCCTTTGAAATCTTGTGATAAGTTTGTTCATGATTTTTACCTTCAAATGTCAACTTTTTTCTTGGGTGGAATTCATCTTTCATCTGTTTTTCTTGTTCTTTCATCATTTTTCCCTTGCAGTAGATGTTGTGTGTTGTTTTATTCTGAACAGCATGGGATCTGCTTGGATTAGCAACTTGCAGGAAGATTACCTGAAAAGATCCCAACGTAGTTCTGAGTTAGCAGACACAGTATTTACCCTGAATCTTAGTATAGCTTTTGGTAGCCCAATATACATAATTATTGTAAAAGATGGTCTGGGCGTGGCTGAGAGCTGCTTTAGCTTTTGTTTCTCCCTTAACAACAGAGACAAGTGGCTGTGCACCTAAGAGAATCTCTTTTATCTGTTTTGCCTATTTGTCACAAGGATGTGCAGGCTGCTTCCTAATTGGTTCTGTAATCCTTCACTTTTCCCCCCTATAACTTATATACTCAGCCCACGGTGCTCAACAAGACTCTGGAAGTTTCCTTTCTCCAGCTGAGGAATCCTATTTCCAGTGTTCCAAGCTATGTCTGACTGGAGTTGTCTTTCACACATCGCAGCTATGATGCAATATTGGCCGTTATGTGAGATCTGTAGCCAGATATACCCTCTTTGGGGGCTTTTCTGGACACCATAAATATCTGAGCAGTTATCTTTATGTATAGTGATTGTGACTCTTAACATATTTGAAATTAACTCTACTTATTCTGTGTATGTGCTTCTTCTGCTTTCCCTGTGCTTCACTTCTTGGGCTTCTTTCAACAACCACTCACCTCCCAAAAACACACTCGGCCCCTGAACTCACAGGTGAATGAGTCCAGCAATGAGTATGGCACCCTCAGCATCCAACCACCCTCTGAAAGCCCACCTCTGAGACTAGAGTTTAGGGGGAACAATGCAAATCCAAATTACTTCTACTAACATTATTGTTCTGTTTTATTTCACTCCATTAGTATGTGTGTGTGTGTGCACTCCTGTGTGGGGTTGGTGCATGTACATAACCCATCTTCATTCCTGTTTTCATCCCCTTGCCCTTCCCGCCTTTCTCCCTCCTTCTAATCACTTTTGTTACTGCTCTTGGTTTAATAAACCTGTGTTCAGCCGCCCAAGTTATTATAGGAGCAATTTTGCATTTTGCTACTGGGCTGGGGAGATAGCTCAGTGGTCTAAGCATCTGCCTGGCAAGTGCAAGGACCCAGGTTTGATTCCCAGTACCCCATGCCACGCTGGCCCTGGAACCCTGAAACTGGATGTGGTGGTGCATGCCTGTAATCCCAGCACTGGGGGAGGGGGGCTGAGACAAGAGGATCACTATCAGTATGAACTGCATAGTGAATGCAGTTACCTGTACCAAATAAATAAGTAAATAAATAAATAATTTTAAAAGAAAGTATATTTTTGTACTACTTTATAGTTTGTTATCATACAATAACATTTCTCTCAACTTTAAATAATAGTTTCCTCACTATTCAGCCCTCAATATGAAGCCAGTAATATGTATTTTAGGGTTTTGTTATAGCAGTAACTGCCTTTACACTTTTACGTGGCAAGCTAAGCTCCACTGTGGTAAAATTTAATCCCCAAACCTCAGTGTGTTACTATATAAAGCTTATTTTTTCCATCAGTGTCATAGCTCAATGGCATTCATGCTGTCCTCAGGCTTCTTTCTTACTGTGATCCCCCATTTTTGACACATGGTACCCAAACTACAACAATGGAGTGAAAACTGAAAAGACACACTTATTCTTAACTGTCTTGGTCTGAAAATCACATGCCATTTGAACTAGTCATATTGTCCCACAGAGTAAAGGTCCCTAAAGATGTAGTTTACTGGTAGATCCAGGAAAAGGAAATGAATTTAGAAGCATTTTTATCCGGTCTCTGCCATACATAAATTCCTAGTATAATCTAGTAAGTTGGTACCAAATATTCATTAACATAAATTTAGGAATGCCTTGTTCCCAGGTTAAATAAATGAACACAATGAGTCTGTTCTGACTGCCAATCGGATAGTCTAGGCCTTCAGTAGCATGATTTGAGTTTGTTCAGTCCCAGCTGCAGTGTAGCAGCTGTAGTTTGCAGATGGTAATTGTCTCCTGCTGTATAAAACAATGAGAGTTTTGAGAAAAAGAAGGGAGGACAGAAAACAATCCTGTTGTGTCCAAATTCTTGTTATCCACAGAATGTGTTGTTGAGATGTTTTGCAATATTTTGAAAATGTGACCCATATGATGCTGGTACAACGTTCCTTTCCTTCTTGACAAACGTGACTTTTCAAAGTAGAGACTTATTTGGAAACATACTTCAGTTATTATCACTGTGTGAAAAAAAATCACAAAATTTAGTGGTTAAACATGAAACCATTATTTTGCTTATAAATCTGAAATTTAGAGAGAGCAACGCCTCATAACTCCAGATCCTAGAGGACCCACACAGAGCAAGAAGAGCACAGTGAGATTCATAGCACAAGTGTGTAACATCAAAGACTTAAAAGAACACACTGTTCAGTCCCAAACTTGCTTTCGTGCAGAAGGATGGCAATGACCTTCTGAAAAACACTAGCAACCGAGGAACCTGATCATAAGAAACAAATGACATAGAAGGAAAAGGAAAGTAGGACAATCCATCATCATTCCTCATCCTTTAGGACTTGCCTTTCTGGCCTTTCTTACTTATCAGTAAGTCATAGGTAGAAACTATCCCTGGAATGTGCTCATATTAAGAAGCCAAATCACACAACAGAGTTGGGTTTGTACATCATTTTCCACTGTCCTAGTAAAACATTAAATGTATGGGCATGAAAGGGCAATAAACTAGGAACTGTGTGACTTTGGATATGTTGAATGTTTTTGTGTTTAAAACAGTTATCACACAACATAAAATAAGTGGTAGAAGTCATGGCAACAATTTAAATTTTTACTTTTTCTTTATTTCCAAAGATGTTAAGCAGCAAATTAAATCCTCATGACAAGTTGAGAAAGAGACTGTGGAAGGAAACAAAAAATTTTATTCCTTTTTCCTTTATCTTTTTTTCTTTCTTTTTTTTTTTTTAGACAGGGTCTCACCATGTAGCTCAGACTGGGTTTGAACTCACTCTGCAGCCCATGCAGGCCTTGAATTGACAGTGATCCTCCTGCCTCAGCCTCCTAGTGCAGGGATTACAGATGTGCACCACCATGCCTGGCTATTATTTTTTGTCTTTATTTTTCACAAGGACTCTGCATTTTTATTTTGCATTGAGTCCCACAAGTCACATAGTTATCCCTGACTGGTAATTTTCTGTCCAACAACAGTACATCTTGCCCTTCTTCCTTACAGAATCTCATTTTCATCTGCTTTTCTTTTCAAGAGACCTTGTCAGGGCCGGTCAGATAACACAGTGAATTAAAGCATCTGCTTAGGAAGACCAGGGACCATGGTTCAATCCCCAGCCTGCGGTGCCAGCCCTACCCCCAGGGTTGCACTGAGATCGCAACTAGGACTGGGCATGGTGGTGTGCACCTGTAATCCCAGTGTTTGGGAGGCTGAAAACAGGAGGATCACTGCAAGTCCAATCTGTAGAGTCAGACCCTGTAGACGCTGTATTAAATACATAAAAAAATAATAAAATTAAATTAAAAAGAGACGTGTCATCCAGGCAGTGACTGCCAGTCTCAGCTCCAGCCCCAGAGGACGCATCATCACTCATCAAAGCCTGTTACCGGGTCCTTTCCCCCTTGCTCTGTACCCAGCATGGCTTACCCACATTTCCCACTGTGTTTCTATTCCAGTAACATTGAGCACTATCAGAGCATCTCACACACTCATTTCTTCCCACTAGAATATAAGCCCTGTGACTTTTGTCTGTGTTGCCGTCTTAGGTTTCCCAGCCCCTTGGTGACACTAGTAGATACTGAAATATACAATATGTGAACTAACTCCTCTTGCCAGTGACTAACCCTGGATGAAGAAACATGAAGACAGACGTGTCACTTGTGGCTTCTAGGAAAGATTTTGCTTATTGATTAAGATGAGGTATGGTGGCACACACCTGTCACCTGTCACCCCAGGGCTGTGGGATGCTCACTCAGGAAGACAGAAATTCAGGCCCCTTATTAAGACCCTA
>NW_004524595.1:45633-51569 GCF_000260255.1 Octodon degus | reverse complement strand
AAGAAGAAGAAGAAGAAGAAGAAGAAGAAGAAGAAGAAGAAGAAGAAGAAGAAGAAGAAGAAGAAGAAGAAGAAGAAGAAGAAGAGTATTGGTGTTTTTATTGGGAATACATAAAATGTGTAATCTTTTAACCTTATGAACTGGATTTTTTTTAAACAGGGTCTCGCTATGCTGCTCAGGTTGGGCTTGAGCTCACTTTGTGGCCCAGGCTGGTCTTGAACTCATAAGGATTCTCCTGCTGGGATTACATATGTGCACCACCATACCCAGATGAGCTGTTTCCTAAGACAATGAAAAATGTCTGCATCTGTTCAGATCTTCTGTGCCTTTCATAATAATTTTGGTTTTTTCTATACCCATCTTGTTATATTCTTAGGTGCTTTGTCTCTATATTATGTGAAATCTTATAACTGATCAATATAGATATGGGGGACCACAAGTCATGTTTCAATGAGAAATGAAGCCTCTTGCCTCCATCTTTGTCTGACCTTTACCCCAGCCCTACTTGCTGATATGTGCACAACTGGCTGTATAGCAGTGAATGTTCCCTAATTGGCTAAAAGAATGTGACCATGTCCAGCTGAGGCAGCAATGTGTCTCTTGCAGCAAAGCAAACAAGAATTGCTCCCTCTGCACCCCTTGCTGATGGCTGGAATGAAAACTCAAGCAAGAGCTTGTGAATTTTCAAGGCTAACACATCTCTGCTGAAACCAAAAAGAGGTATACCTTTCCAGCTGTAAAGGTGTTAGCTTCCCAAACATCAAGCTATTTATTCATCCACTGATCAGGGACCCACTGTGCCTGGGGCAAGAGTCCTTTGTCCCTTATTTGTAAGCCATGCCTTCAAAAGTTATAATTTCCATGCACTCTGCCATGACCCTCACCTGTTTCCTTGATTAGTACCAATATAAGTTGTAGCCACTCTGATTCTTGGCCCCTTCTTCCACTGAAAGCAATTGGTCAGCCCAGAACCCCTTGAAACTGCAGATCTCTTTTTGTCTTTATTCATCTGTGTACCACATTGCTGAGTAGAAGACTCAATCATCCACAGGGAGTTGAGTAATAGAGATAAACACAAATATATCATTGATTTCCCTGAATTGATTTTGTGCTATCTCAATTTTCTTCCAGGTTACATAGCTTTTAAGTTGGTTTTCTTTGACAATTTCAAATACCACAATCATATCATTTCTGAATATGATAGTTTTATCTCCTTTATAATTTATACATCTCAATATTTGCTTTTTCTAATTGCATTGTCTAGTATTTCCAGTACATTGTAAAATAATAGTGGTTGCCATGAGCACTTTAATTGTTCCTGATGATGTATTATACAGATGTACATGCTGAGAATAACTTGCTATATTAATCATGTTTCCATTATTACTATTTTATTCTTCTTGCTTATGAAAAATGATTATTGACTTTCTAACGCCAAACTTTTTCTTATATTCTTGGACTAGATACCACTTGGTCATCAAATATTTTTCTTTCAAAATGTTCCTGGATTCTGTTACCAATATTTTGTCTATTAATTTTCATTGATCATGATAAATAACACTGGTCTTTGTTATTCTTAGTATGTGCTGTCTTGGTCAAGTTGGTGAACTGTTATGTTTTCATAAAGTTTAAGTCTCTCTTCTTTCTATTGATTCTGGAACAGTTTAAGAGGTACTAGCAAAGCATTTGAGCCAGATTTTCTCTTTTTTCTTTTATTGATACATTTTAGATACACATAGTGATCTACATAGTGGTAACGTTCATCACAGGGCATTTGGACCTATACCTGGAATATCTTCCTGCTGCTTTTTTTTTTTCCATTCGACTTTTCTACTTTATTTATAAAGGTTTGGTTTACAATTTTTGCTTCTATTCTTTTTTCTTCTCCATTCTTCCCCTTGTTTCTCTGCTCATTTGAACAGCTTCATCCCATTTCCCAATATCTACTATACATTTTGTTTCTTACTAACATTCTTGGTTTCTCAACCAGAGAGAACATGCAATGTTCACATGTATGTGTCAAATTTATTTCACCTAGGAGTACGATATCAAAGTACATCCATTTAACTAGAAATGTCTCAAGCTCACCCTTCTTTATGGCAGAGTAGTACTCTATTGTTTAAAAAAAAATATCTTATTTATCCATTCATCAGTTGATAGGAATTTGGACAGTTGTCAAGATTTAGCTATTACAAACTGTGCTGCTTTAAACATGCATGTGTATACATCACTGTGGCATATTTTTAATTCTTTGAAGCAGATATGAAGAAAAGGAATAGCTGGGTTAAATAGAACCACTAGTTTTAGTCTTTTGAGAAAATTCAACAAAAGCTTCCACAGGAGTTGTACCAGTCTACACTCTGAGCAATAATGGAAAAGGATTCCTTTTCTCGCTGCAGTCCCACCAGCATTTGTTATTAGTTGCTTTTTTTTTTTTTTTGAATCAGGGATTGAACTCAGACCTTTGTGCTTGCCAGGCAAGCACTTATTCTACTGAACTATATCCCCAGCCCCTGATTTCTTGATAACAGCCTTTCGTTCTAAGTGAAATGAAATCTCAGCATTGTTTTAATTTGTATCTTATGAATGACCGAGGATGCTGAATATTTTTCATAAATTTATTATGTATTTCTACTTCTTTACCTGAGAAGGGTGTATTCATCTCAGATGCCCATTTTTAGATTGGATATTTAAATCTGGGTTCTTTTTTTTTTTTAGTTCTTTATATATTCTAAATAATAGTCTTTCATCTGAAAAGCAGTTAGCATAAATATTTTCCCATACTGGGGATCGTCTTTTCACTCTGTTCATGATTTCCCTTGCTGTTCAAAAAATTTTAGTAAGATTAAAGACCTTCACCGCCATGCCCAGCCACTCATTTCATTTTCAATGTCTGTTAATATTTTAAGTAGTTGAATGCATAGATAGATAGACATATAGATAGACAGACAGACAGACAGACAGACAGACAGACAGACAGATATGATTGTTTGATTGATACCTCTTCCTCTTGTATTATTCCTTTTACAGTTTGGTGACCATCTTTATGTCTCTTAATCAGTCTTGGCCCAAAATTCATTGTCTACAGATAGAATAGCTACCTCTGCTTTATTCTAGATTTGTATGGCATGGAATATTGTTTTCCATCTTTTGACTTTCATTTTATGAATTTCTTTTTGAATCAAATATGTTTCCTGTACGAAGCATGTTGTTGGATCTCTTGCTTCATGATCCATTCTTTGAGTCTGTTTCTTTTGATTAGTCAAGTAAAATCATTATCAGTAATGGTTATAACTGATATGTTTCAACCTATCCTTGTCATGTTATTTTCCTGTTGTTGGCTTCCCTACACCCTACCCCTCTGTTTCATTGTTTGCCTTGCCTGGTGGATTCATTCTATGTGGTTTCATGGTGTTGTAAACCTTGCTATCTCATTCTAGAATTTCCTTCAGAATTTTGGAGAACTGTTTTGGTGTCATGAATTTCTTCAGTTATTCTTTATTATGAAAGTATCTTATTTCTCCATCTTTGTTTTTCATTTAGTACAGGGTCTATAGGGTCTCACTACACAGATCAGACTCATAGCAATTATCCTGTTTTCAGCCTCTGAAGTGCTGGGATTACAGGCGCACACCACCATGCCCAGTCTCGATCACAGGCTCAGTACACCCTAGGGGCAGGGCCAACACCACATACCAGGGATCAAATGCCTGTCCCTGCATCTGCCTAAGCAGGTGCTTTAATCCTCTGAGCTATCTGGCCAGCCCTTCTCCATGAATTTTTTTTTTTTTTTTTTTTTTTTTTTTGTGGGACTAGGGATTGAACTCAGGCCCTTGCGCTTGCCAGGGAAACATTTATTCTACTGAGCCATCTCCCCGGCCCTCTCTCCATGAATTTTGAATGATAATTTTGCAGGATACAGCAGTCTGGAGGTTGTTTTCCTTCATGGCTTGAAATACTTCATTCTAAGCTCTCCTTGCCTTGAGGCTTTGTGCTGAGAAGTCTGCTGTGATTCCGATTGGTTTTCTTTCATAGGTGATTTGTTTCTTTTCCCTAATAGCTTTTGATATTCTATTCTTCTGTTGAATTTCTGAAATCTTGACTATGATATGACTTGATGTGGATTTTTTTAAATCATGGGTAATTGCAGTTCTATTTGTCACTTATATTTATGTCAAAATTTTTTCCCTACCAGGGAAGTTTTCTACCATGATGTCCATGAACAAGACTTTTATGTCATCTGCACGATCACTGGCTTTTTCCTGGACTCCAATCAATTTGATGTTACTCTTCTTTGCATCACCCAGTAGGTGTTGGATTACTTTCTTGTGGTCCCTGCTATTTTAAAGAAATTTTTCTTCTCAGGATCACTAAGTGAAATCCTGTCTTCTGTATTTGAGATTCTGTACCCACATTGGCTCAGTCTGCTGCAGATGCTTTCAAAGTAATTTTTAATCTCCTTAATATAGTCTGGAGTCTGTTTTATGGATTCCATTTCTTTCTTATGTTGGGTGTTCATAGTTTCTATCATTTTCCTAGCCAACTTTATTTTTTGTCTGAATCTGCTCTAGCATCAATAAGCATATTTTCCATTATGATCGCCATCTCCGTAGGTTTTGTTTGTTTGGTTTGGTTAGTTTTTAGTGTTTTGTCTTGATTTGGTTTGGGTTGGGGTTTTTTAGTACAACAGATCAAACGCAGGACCTGCATTGCCAGACAGGTGCTTATGCCACTGAGCTATATCCCCAGACCCATCTCTGTAATTATTTGAGAAATTATTGCTGATTTCATTTCTTCTAGAGCTTAATTCATTTGATGTATTACTTCTTCTGTTACCATTTCAAAGAGTCCAGATGGGCATCTCGTGGATTGTCCCATCTCATTGCCCCCTCGATCTCCCTTTGGTGAGCTGGAGGTCTGAGGCTGAATCTTGTTCAAGTGTCTTCTCATTTTCTATAATTCTTTTAGTTCAGTTCCTGGGTTGATGGTTGTAAATTGCCTCTGGTGGGTTGCTTTATTGCTAATACTTAGCACCCTGAGGAAATGACTGCTTCTCAGAGGTGTCTTCCAGGTGTAGCTGGCTTTTGGCTTTGAGTCTCTTACAAGATCTTGCCTCTTGAATTTACTGGGGATGAGAAGTGGCTGCCCACTTGGCCCAGCCCATGTTTCCTTAGCACTGACCTATAGTGTCATTTATGACCCTTAGGCAATCTCAGTCTCCGTATACGGGGAAAGCAACTGATAATAACTAGTATATCACCACAGCCAAAGTGGAACAGTCAGCAACAGCAATAGCATTAAACATAGCCCAGAAAATGCAAACGGTGCTAACTGTTAATTTGCCATCTTTAACTGTGATTATGCAACAATTTTTTTAAAAAACCAGAAAATTGTATATAGTAAATAGCCAACCCCTTGATATGGCAATTTTATTCTCAAGAAAGAATATTTAAATGGGATTTGTGGGGAATATAAAGAAATAGAAAAAGATGAAGAGATTAGAAGCACAACTAGAGGACAAAGTAGAATGATGCAAACTTTGAGAACTGATGAGAGAAAAAGTGAAGGAAGAAGTAAAAACAAAAACATAAAAGAACGCAAACAACAAAAACTAGAAAGTCTGTTGTGCTCATAAAGAGAAACAATTAATCAGGAAGAAAAGAAAGAAAAAAAATAAGGAAAACATGTCCACTTCAAGATGTGTCTGTGATGTCACTGGTAGACAGTGTAAGCAGACAGAATCCAGATCCAAGTTGATTAATCCTAGAAAGGTAGCTGTAGCTTTGTGGTGGGGGCGTGGATAAGCCCAGCAAGCCTGGACCTTCAGTTCCACTGAAACTCAGGCTGTGAGGCTGGACCCAGTTTGGTCAGCCTGTAACACTCCATGTGCCCCCTGCTGGTTTGAGCTTGGTCTCCTGACCCCCTGCCAACTTGAA
>NW_004524595.1:43119-45533 GCF_000260255.1 Octodon degus | reverse complement strand
AGGAAGAAGAGGACGAGGAAGAGAAGAAGGAAATGCAGCAGAAGTCACAGTTACTTTATTTCCATTAGATACAGTACTGTCAATTCTGCATTGGGTCATAGATGTGAAGAAACCGCTAGTGACTAACCCAAGGAGCCAACAGAAAATAAAATAATTTTGTCAGTTGTGATTTTTTCCTATTGTATGTAATAAAGACATAAAGGTGGTAGTGGAGCAAATAAGGGTTTAATATTCTTTCACTCTTTCCCACACTACCGAAGTCTTCAGTAGACAGCCAGGTTTGGCACGGCAGCTCCATCAGGGATCCAAACTCTTTCTGTGCCTCTGGGCTCGGCCACCCCTCACGTGTAGTGTTCTGCTTCCTGTGCATACAATAACTACTGCATTTTCATAATCACATCCACAGTTCAAGTAAGAGGATGTGGGAAAGTAAAGGGCAAAATTCCACATGAGCTGAGTATCCCCTTTTCCATTAGGAAAACTACATTTCTTAGATTTTTGCATTCAGTAAGTTACAGCGTATATTTTTAGTTGCCAAAACTGGACAAGGGGCCATCATTAGCAGCAAGGATGAATACAGGGGAACATGTGTAGCTCTCATTCAGACCCCAGGCCTGGGAAGACTTCTGTCCCAGAGCCTCTAGAAAGAACCGATCCTTTTTACACCTTGATTTCAGACTTCTGGCCTCCCGATTCTAGACATCTTTGTTTTCTTCTCTGTATGCACTAAAACTCAGGGGTATAAAATATGTTGGCATGGTTGGAGGGAATGAGGAACATAGCTGTTCATTGGTTAGTTAGTTAATTAGTTAGTTAGCGCTATGTAACTAGTGCAGTTGGGGCTACACACTATACTTTTGCAGAGCAGGGAGGAGTATAAAGAAGGACACCAGAGAAGCAGGCAGAGATGCAGCCAGGAAGAAAAGATGCGAACACAGCCCATGAACCCTGCAGCTTGCCTAAAAGAGCATTATTTGCTCTTCATGGTAAGAATCTTTTTTCTTAAGTCTGGAAAAGTTAAAATAGAGTGCAAATGAGGTGAAGGTTCTTTTAGAAAATTCAGTGTATTATTATATAGACAATATCTGTTAAGTGCTCAAAAAGTAATAAAAAATTTATCATCCTTCTAAAACATTTCTTCTCTTGAATTTTATTTAAAAAAACATAAAATAAAGTTTCTTCTTTCTTTCTTTCTTTCTTTCTTTCTTTCTTTCTTTCTTTCCTGTTTTTTTGGCTGGCTCAGCCCGCCCTGAGAGTGAGGCTTGCATGGCATGTGGTGCCGGGGGTCAGACCACGGTCCCCTGCACCTGCCTAAGCAGGTGCTTTAGACTGCTGAGCTATCTCACCAGTCCAAAATAAAGTTTCATAACAAGACAATAGAAGACTAATAGTTAATATATTGCATACTGTTATTTCAAAGTAGTTACTCAGAGTACAAGATGCAGGCACAAAAATTCTCCAACTAATATTAGCATAAAACTTCTTTGTGAACTAAGAGACACTAATAGTATAACTACCTTCCATTTTTTTCTCTTTTCCCTTCCTTCCTTTCCCCTTTCCCCCATCCTGCTTCTTTTATCCTTTTTGACAATTTCGGCCCATTTCATAATATTTGTTATACATTTTAGACCTTATTTACTCTTTCAATTTTTCATACAAGGGAAACAATATAATGTTTATATATGTGAGTCTGATTTATTTCATTAATGAATATGGTCTCAAGTTGCATCCATTTAACTATAAAAGTCTCCAGGTTACTGTTCCTTATGGCTGAGTAGTACTCCATTGTATAAAAAGACCACATCTTTTTTATCCATCCTCAGTTGATGGGCACTTGGGTTGTTTTCATGATTTAGTTGTTACATGTTGTACTGCTATAAACTTGGATGTACATATATTGCTGTGATATGATTTTTAATTCTTCTAGGAAGACACCCAGAGGAAAGCAGCTGGTTCAAGTGGAATCTTTAATCCTAGATTTTTTAAGGAATTACATGCTGATTTCCACGTGGTTGCACCGGTCTACACTCCCACCAACAGTGGAGAAGCGTTCCTTTTTCCACGCAGCATTTTTGTCTGAAGAACAGCTAGCAAACAGTTTTTCCCACTTTGTGGATTATCTCTTCAACTGTCAGTGGTTTCTCTTGCTGTGCAAAAGCTTTTTAATAAAATAAGATCCCAGTTCTTGGTTCTTTGTGATAGTTCCTGTGTAGTTGGATTTGCATTCATAGTCTCTGCCTACAACAGTGTCTTCAAGAGTTTTACCTATTCTATCTTCCAGCACATTTCATGTTTTTGTTTTAATGTTTAGATCTTTGATCCATTTCAAATTTAGTTTAGTGCGCGGTGAAAGATTAATCTTAATCCAATCTTTGGCATGTACAGAGCCAGTTTTTGCAGTATCATTTATTAAA
>NW_004524595.1:18099-33205 GCF_000260255.1 Octodon degus | reverse complement strand
AAAGTAATTTTTAATCTCCTTAATATAGTCTGGAGTCTGTTTTATGGATTCCATTTCTTTCTTATGTTGGGTGTTCATAGTTTCTATCATTTTCCTAGCCAACTTTATTTTTTGTCTGTATCTGCTCTAGCATCAATAAGCATATTTTCCATTATGATCGCCATCTCCGTAGGTTTTGTTTGTTTGGTTTGGTTAGTTTTTAGTGTTTTGTCTTGATTTGGTTTGGGTTGGGGTTTTTTAGTACAACAGATCAAACGCAGGACCTGCATTGCCAGACAGGTGCTTATGCCACTGAGCTATATCCCCAGACCCATCTCTGTAATTATTTGAGAAATTATTGCTGATTTCATTTCTTCTAGAGCTTAATTCATTTGATGTATTACTTCTTCTGTTACCATTTCAAAGAGTCCAGATGGGCATCTCGTGGATTGTCCCATCTCATTGCCCCCTCGATCTCCCTTTGGTGAGCTGGAGGTCTGAGGCTGAATCTTGTTCAAGTGTCTTCTCATTTTCTATAATTCTTTTAGTTCAGTTCCTGGGTTGATGGTTGTAAATTGCCTCTGGTGGGTTGCTTTATTGCTAATACTTAGCACCCTGAGGAAATGACTGCTTCTCAGAGGTGTCTTCCAGGTGTAGCTGGCTTTTGGCTTTGAGTCTCTTACAAGATCTTGCCTCTTGAATTTACTGGGGATGAGAAGTGGCTGCCCACTTGGCCCAGCCCATGTTTCCTTAGCACTGACCTATAGTGTCATTTATGACCCTTAGGCAATCTCAGTCTCCGTATACGGGGAAAGCAACTGATAATAACTAGTATATCACCACAGCCAAAGTGGAACAGTCAGCAACAGCAATAGCATTAAACATAGCCCAGAAAATGCAAACGGTGCTAACTGTTAATTTGCCATCTTTAACTGTGATTATGCAACAATTTTTTTAAAAAACCAGAAAATTGTATATAGTAAATAGCCAACCCCTTGATATGGCAATTTTATTCTCAAGAAAGAATATTTAAATGGGATTTGTGGGGAATATAAAGAAATAGAAAAAGATGAAGAGATTAGAAGCACAACTAGAGGACAAAGTAGAATGATGCAAACTTTGAGAACTGATGAGAGAAAAAGTGAAGGAAGAAGTAAAAACAAAAACATAAAAGAACGCAAACAACAAAAACTAGAAAGTCTGTTGTGCTCATAAAGAGAAACAATTAATCAGGAAGAAAAGAAAGAAAAAAAATAAGGAAAACATGTCCACTTCAAGATGTGTCTGTGATGTCACTGGTAGACAGTGTAAGCAGACAGAATCCAGATCCAAGTTGATTAATCCTAGAAAGGTAGCTGTAGCTTTGTGGTGGGGGCGTGGATAAGCCCAGCAAGCCTGGACCTTCAGTTCCACTGAAACTCAGGCTGTGAGGCTGGACCCAGTTTGGTCAGCCTGTAACACTCCATGTGCCCCCTGCTGGTTTGAGCTTGGTCTCCTGACCCCCTGCCAACTTGAATCTGGCAGCCTCCCCCTGACACCGGGAGACACTACATGGAACTGGCTTATAGCTCTTCTGAGTTTTGAGCTTTGTGAGCCCCTCTGCAAGAGAGCTACCAAACAGTCACCCTCTGCAGGGGAACATCTGAACCCAAATACCTCACCATCCACTGCAGTCAGCTGCATCCACTGCTCCCTTCCACTGCTGCATTTCTCTGCAGAGGCCGCTGCAGTCGCCTTCTAGTTATCATGCATTTGCAGGTTAGGGCCACACTCCCATGCAATGAGCCTGGGATTAAGGAGAAAGTGGCACCTGCCACCTCCTGCTTCATTAAAGTCTCTCATTTTTTAAAAGTAATAATAAAAAATAAAAACAATAGAGAATACAGAATTCTCTTTTTTATTTTTTAAAGAGAATAAAAATAGTTTAAAAAATAGAAATGAAACAGAATTTCACTAAACAAAATTATAGGAATTCAACAATGATTATTATATTGTTTTGAAAAGTTAAAAATTCTTCATTTTTTATTCCTGGTACCACTAACACAGTTTACAGGGCAATATACCTGATGTAATGAAAAGAAAGAAAAAGACAAAGCTACAACAGATAAAAGACCTCAGGAGTGTACATCTAATTAACACCTCATTGCATTAATCAATAGCTGCACTTTTTGCAAACTGTGGCTATGACAGTCCTGAACCAGAAGGGTTTCCTGTTTAAGCTGCAGTAACTTTTCTGACGATGGATCATCGTTCCTTCTGTGGCAGATTTTTACAGCTCCTCTAATGCATTTGGATGACTGTCTCAAAGTAACCTGCAGCTTTCTTGACAACTCCTTGCTCTCTCTCTCCTGCTAAGAACTGTAGCACTTTTCTGTTGTTTCTTAAAACCTTCTACTACCATATCCACTTCCACCACCAGATCCATAACCACCACCATAGGGACTGTCAGAGCTTCTTCCACTGACATTGCCCCCTTCAGGGGTCCATTATTTGACTACTGTTGTCCACTATAATTTCCAAAATCATTACAGTTCCCACCACCACCATAGTTACCTCCACTAAAATTTCCTCCTTCATTGTAACCGTCATAGCCTCCTCCACCATCACCTTCTGTGCTATTCATTACTCTGCCATCTTCCTGGAAGTTGAACCAAGTTTTCTTATGAATAATAGAGATTGTGAAATAGAAAGAAAATGTTCAAATGGGAAGGAGAACTGGGGAGAAGGGAGGAGGAAAGGAAGGGAGAAAAAATAGAAAATAAGGACAAAATTGAAACAGAGCCTTTATGAATAGGGAGAGAAAGAGGAGTTGAAGAAAAGGTAGAAGAATGGGGACAAAAGAATCAAGGTATATCATGCACAGGTGCAAATTCCTTATGATGAACGTGATCGTTGTTTATATCTAAAATGTACCAATAAGCAATTTTTAAAAATCTTATTAAGACTGGTCTTTATATGTCTTTAGAGAAATACCATATTATTTCTTTCACTATAGCCTTAGGATAAGTTTTCAAATTGCAAGTGTGAGTGCTTCAGTTTGTGTTGTTCTGCTCAAGAATGTGTGACCATACACAAAAAAGGAGAAGGAGGAGGAAGAGGAGGAGGAGAAAGGGGAGGAAGAGGAGGATGTGTGGCCATTTTGAGCCACATAAATTTTTCTTTACATAGTACTGGGGATCCAATTGAAGGTCTCAGTACTCTACCACTACCATACATCTTCAGCCTATTTCATTTTATTATTTTACTTTGATAGTTTTGTTAAGTTACCCAGGGTTACCTCAACCTTGTGATTCTGTTTCAACTTCTTAAATAACAAGGATTACAAGTTTGTTCCACTATACCCAGATTCTTTTTTTTTTTTTAATGTATTTAGAACAAGGTCTACAGGGTCTCACTACATAGTTCTAACTCATAGTGATACTCCTATTCTGAGCCTCCCAACAGCTGGGATTACAGGTGAATGCCACCATGCCCACCCTCAATCACCGTTTCTGCACACCTGAGGGGCAGGGCTGGCAAGGCATGTGGAGCCCGGGATCAAACCGGGTCTCTGCATCTGCCAAAGCAGGTGCTTAGTCTGCTGAGCTATCTGGACAGCCCCCAGATTCTAAATAAAGGTCTTAATCAACTTGTAAGTTTCTAAGATCTTGAGAGATACTGCTTTGCATTCATAGCTAACCTAGGAAGTATTGTTAATTTAACATATTCTCTTCCAATCCATGAGCATAGTACATTTTCCATCTATTTAGATCTTTCATTTCTTTGAAGAATATTTTGTAACTGTCAATATAGAAATGTTATACTTTCTTTCAAAATTGTTTTTGTTTTATCCTTATGATACTATCGTAAAATAAATTGCTTGATTTCATTTGTAGATTGTTTATTGCTAATGTGCTAAAATTCAACTGACTTATTGTATTTTTTTTACTTATTGTATTAATCTTACATCCTGCAACCTTGTCAAAATTGTTTATTAGCTCTAATAGTCTAATAGTTGACTTTTTGAGATTTTCTATGTATAAAATCATGACATCTGCAAATGGAAAAAAATGTACTTCTTCCTTTTCTTGCCTCCTTGCCCTGGATAGACCCTCTAGTACATGTTGAATAGAACTTGTAACAGTGCATATCTTTGTCTTGTTGCTGGTGTGAGGGGAAACACTCTTTTACCCGTAAGTACAGCATTATCTGTAGGTCTTTCATCTGAATAACTTTTATTCTACTCATAGTTTTTTAAGCATTTTTATCGTAAGAGGCACTAAACTATATCAAAGATTGCTTCTGTACCTTTTTAAATGATCATGTGATTCTCTCCCTTTTTTTCTTATTAATACATATTTGAGGGAGGCTTAAGGGTTAGCTCAGTTGTTCAAAGTGCCTGCTTGGGCAAACTCGATCAGGTGCAGGGGACCACAGTTCAATCCCCAGCTCCGCAAGCTACACCAGACCCACCCTTACGGCGGCTTGAGCTAGCCAAAATACATACATACATACATACATACATACATACATACATACATATTTGAGCGCATAACACTTACATTTATCATGGAGAATTGGTTCATATCCATAACACATTTCACTTCTTTTAATTTTTTCATCTTCTGCCCTTGCCATCCCTCCCTGCTTCTTCCAACTCTTGGTCCCTTTCCCACTTGTAAAAGCTCTATTCCCTTCCCCCCTTTATTACTTCTTTTCTCTCACCTGCTTTCCCTTACCTCGCTGTTCCCTTTCCACTCTTGGTCTCCTTCCCATTTGAAAAAAAACTCCCCACTTCCTATTATCTCTCTTTTATTTTGCTCTTTATTTATATTTTGGGTTTTTCATGTAAGAGAAACCATGTGCTATTTAAGCTTATGTGTCTGATTTATTTCATTTAACATTAATGGTCTCAAGGTACATCCATTTACCTACAAATACATCAAGTTTATTGTTGCTATGGCAGAATAGTGCACCATTGTGTATAAACACATTTTCTTTCACGTGTTACATTAATTGATTTTCAAATGTTAAACTCATCTTGCATTACTGAGATAAATCTTGCTTGGTTAGGATGTATAATTGCCTTTGTATGGTGAGATTTGACTTGCTTGTTTTTGTTTATTTTTTATGTATCTGGTACAGGGTCTCACTATGCAGCTCAGACTCATAGTCATCCTCTTGTCTCAGCCTCCCCAGTGCTGTGATGACAGGTGTGTGCCACTATGCCCGGGCTCGGTGGCCGGCTCAGTGCCCCTAGGGGTGGGGCCAGTGCAGCACGTGGTGCTGGTCCCTGTTCTTGCCTAAGCAAGCCCTTAGTCTGCTGAGCCATCTCGCCAGGCCTTGACTTGCTTATACTTTTGAGAATGATATTTCTGTCTGCGTTCAGAAGAAATACTGACCTTGTTATGGTTTATACATAGATGTCCCCCTCAAAAGCCTCAGGCATGCATAGGTAGAGCTTTGGAAAGGCAATTGTCTCAGGGGAGCGCCACAGTTAAATGGGATGCTGGCAGGTGGGGCGAGGTCAGGTGTGAGCTGGAGAGGCACATGTCCCACCCCTGCTCTTCCCTTCCCTGTCTGCTTCCCAGCCACTGTGACTTCAGCAGAGTCCTGCACAGCAGCCATCCACCCCACGCCACCTGATATGGACTAAAACCTCTAAAAGATGCCAGCCAAGGGCTGGCCAGATAGCTCAGTCCCTGCGTAGGCAGACTCAGGCGCCAGGGGTTTGATCCCCGGCCTGTCCTGCCAGCCCCATGCCCAGGGAGCACTGAGACAGCCATCGAGACTGAGTGTGGTGGTGTATGCCTGTAATCCCAGCACTTGGGAGGCTGAGAACCAGCAGATCACTATGAGTCCAGTCTGTATAGTGAGACCCTGTAGGAAAAAAAAGAGAGAGAGAGAGAGAGAAAGATGCCAGCCAAAATAAACCTCTCTTCCTATAATTTGTTGATGTCAGGTATTAAGTTCCAGAAACTAGAAAGTGACTAAAACCTATAGTTTTCTTTTCTTGTGATATCTTTGGATTTGTTATCTGGGTATATTGGCCTCAGAGGAAGGGCTGGAAAATGTTCCCTTCTCTTTTACTCTCTAGAACACTTTGCAAATGGAATTCTAACTTGTCTGATATTAAACTTAAACATGTCATTTTGTTTATGATTGAAGTGCCTGGTATTTTTCCCATCCTTTTATTTTGAATGATTTTGAAGTAATTTATTACAAAGTATCTCTTATTACAAATATAATTAGGCTTTATTTTGTGACCCTAAATAAGAACTTTTTCTTAGTAATTAAGCAAAGTTTAAAACTATAATGAACAAGAGCCAGGGAGATAGCTCAGTAGAATAAGTGCTTGCCTGGCAAGCACAAGGTCCTGAGTTCAATCCTCGGTACTGGAAAGAAAAAAAAAAAAACCTATAATGAATAAGTTGCATATCAATTCAATTGTGAGCAAAGAATTGCATAGATTTTCCACATAACATTGGATGTCACTATGTTAATTAGTTTTCCATTACTGTGTCAAATACCTGAGATAATTACTTCAAAAGAGGAATAATTTATTTTGGCTCGTGGCTTCAGAAGATTTCAGTCTATGATCCGCTGACTCCCTTTTCAGAGAACAGGGCAAGGCAGGGCATCATGGAAGACACATTCGCTTACCTTGTGGGTAAGGATATTGCTTACCTTGTAGCAGCCTTGAGTCAAAGAGGGGAAGATGCTAAGGTACCAACCCTCTTTGGTAAGGGTACACCCCAACAGCCTAAATTCCTTCCTCTAAGCCCCACCTTTACCCCCTCCTGAAAGTGCCATAAGCTGGGAACCAAATCTTTAGCACACAGGTATCTAGAGAAAGCCTTACCTGCACTCGAATAATCACATAAAACACTGATTTGAAGAAAGAGAGTAGAGATGGGCTTATACTGACTTATACATGAAAACTCTACCATGCCACACAAAAATAGAAATGACCCTAGTGAGAACTGAAGCTGAAGAAATTTGCGTGAAGAGTTGAAAACGCTGCTGAGCTAAGTGGGAACAAAATTTACATTTGGAGTAATCCCAGGTGCTTCACCTCATGGACATGTTTAATGTTCTTCCCAGTTCCAATCACCTATTTTCTCACATTCTTTACAGCAGAGAAAATTAAGACTCAGATAGGATTTTGGTTTTTCATTTGTCTTTGTTTTTGTTTTTCTGTCACTCAGCGTGTACATAAGCATCACCAAGGAGCTTGTTTAAACTGATTGCTTAAAAGACCAGCCCCAATTCAGACCGTACCAAATCTGAACTTGTATTTAACAAGATTCCCAGGTGATTTGTATGGGCATTAAAATTTAAAACTTGCTAATGAATTTCCAAAAGCAACAAATTAAATAGCAGAAGCCAACTCCAAACCCTTGGGTGCTTTTTTGCAACTGTTAGAGACTCGGGTCTGTTGAAAGCCAGCTGAACTCATGGCTTTGGCTGAGTGGAGAAGTTCAGGTCATAACATGGTCCTCAATTTTCTCACAGGTTGAAGAGTTAATTGCTATCACAACCCTGACTCTGTCTCTCAGCATAAATTCTTGGAACACGTAGAACAACAAATAAATTCTAAAACAATAACATGTTAATACATGACATGTTTGTCATGTTTGAAATTTAAAAGCCACCATAAGTCCAAAATCTTGTTATATAAGATTTATATTTGTGGCAAGGAGATCAAAGCTTACCATTGAGTGGCACCAGCGGCTTTGTACGTAGTTTGGACATACACTTAGACTGGACACAGGAGCTTACTGCATCAAAGACTGAAATTAAATGAGTATAATAACAAAGGAAAGTTGCTTCATGGAATTATATGGATAATAGCAACTCACTGGGGCCTGGGCTGAGTTCTTTAAGTGGTAAGTGAAAATTAAAACAGATTTGAGTTCAAATTCTGTTGAAAATTCTGTGTGGGGGGGTGTGTTTTGCAGGGCCTTCACACCGACCCACACTTCCCAGCCCTTCTTATATTTTTTATTTTGAGATAGAACTTCACTAAGTCACTAAATTGCTTGGGATTCTCAAGAGTTCTGGGATTGTAGGCATAGAAGTCAATTCTTATAAAATCTATTTGTTCTTTTGACCCTATGTATCAGACTGTCCCCCCATTAACTTTTATTTTTCACTTTTATTTTAGAGAAAATTAAATTTCTTATGTTCACTTTGTTTTGCTAAATATAAAAAAGGGTGATGCAATTTTACTCTAGCTGTGGTGCTCTGCGATGAGCCAGCTTGTTCTACTCTGTGGACTTGAAAGAGCCTTTTAAGAGTAAAACCATAAAATAACTCAACATCATAACTTCTCCCAACGAGACCTCCTAACTGAGCAGGCCGGATCATCTTCCTCGGAGAACATCGCATACTGTACCCTTCTTCCTTCCTTTGGAATTTTAGAACTGAGGACCACTTCAGAATAAGACACATAGATAATTCATGCAACTCCATTAGTTTAATTGCAAAAATTGTACTTGATTTTTGGATATTTAATCCCTCCATAAAATGTAGCTGTTTTTAAAAGCACCAGTTTTATGAGTACACACTGTACTAATTGATGCCATGGGGTCTTTGGCAAAGTTTCAGCAATGACATCTGAGCAATGAGACACATAGAGAGATCACATCTCAAGATTTACATGGGAAATAAATCCTTTAAGCATCCGCCCTGGGCTAGAATACCTTAGGAGTAAGGAGGAGGTGGTGCAGGGAGAAGCAGGTAGACATACATGACTGAGGGACAAAATGTTTAATGTATCTTAAGTAAAACATATTTGGGCTCCAATATTGCCGTCATTAACTCTGTTGCTTTTTTGAAAGTTCTAAGGCCTAATTAAGTCTTAATTTTCCCACCTGCAAAATAGGCTCTTAAAGAGCTGTTCTGAGAATTAAATAAGTTAATAGATTTAAAGCACATGGTGCATAGCAGGCTGGTGACACACGCTAGGAGGTTGTTATTTTATGGGCCAGTTTAAATTTCTCCTGAAAAAGGAAACCTGAAATTTAGAAACAAAATAAAACTGGAGCACTTCCTCTTGGAACCAGACTCCTCCTCTCTGAGAGTTAAGAAGCCACAGAACAATCCTTCTCCTAACAGAGTACAGGACCTCAGGAGCCTGTCATGGAAAAGATATTGGCCTGAACCAGTGAAAGCACTCTCTGAATTAGTTCAGAAAAATCTAGAAGTTCCCACATACTTTTCCAGTTCACCTTTCACTACCTCATCCATGCAAACTGGCTATTAGAGCTTGGCTTCAACAGAGCACCAGAAAATACGACCAAGGGCATAGAGGGGCAGAAGAGAAGGCAGACCAACCACTCTCCTGGCCAACTCTATCCAAAACCACACAACAGGCGCCTCTCTCCTATTCGCCCTGCACAGGGTACAGAGCAGAAAGGGCAAGGAAGGATACTGATGCAGCCTTGCACAACCTTAGTAAACTGTCTGCACCCTGAACTATGAGCCCTGACTATCCTCTGAAGGAGAGCAGAGAAACCTCATGATCATTTGTGCATCATGTGGGCCAGGAATTCCGCCACAGAGCACGTCTCCCAACCCTCACCTTGGCTCCACTGGAAAGGTGAGCACTGTACTCCTTCTTGCACAGAGGAACCAAAGTTCAGAAAGACTAACCGTCAGTCTAAAAGCACACTGATAACCAGGGTCAAAACAGAATTTGGAACATAAGTCTGTCTGATGTCTCACACAGTGGTAAGCATAGAATGCTCTATTTTGATATACACGGTAATTTTACTTGTGTGAATTTATGTTTCTGTTTGATCAGGTGAGGTTTCTTTGTCTCTTGTTCTCCCCTAAACATTTTTAACATGAATTATAAATGTTAAATACAATTCACTTCCTTCTAAAGACTTGCAATAACATACCTTCTTGACCTTAATGTTAAATCCTTCCGGGAAAGTCTTCATATAATTAGTTCTTTACTATGTTAAGAAATCTGGGGAATGCAAGGAAATAGATGTTCCAACACTGTTGGGTTCTTTTCCACAAATGCCTGGTAATTATTTGAAATGACTAATTTCTCCATGGTGAATTTATATATTATGAACCTAAGAACTGAGAAGTCTAGAAATTATCATCTAACCATATCATGCTGGATAGCACTAAAAGCTGCAAAAGGTCTAAACCAGGACATTCATTTAAAGATAAGCCACGTTTCTATAAGCTTCATGCTTCTTCTTACCCTTGTTCTATGAAATTAAAATTTTTTCACCTATAGCGGGGCATGAATTACCACACTTCTTTTTTCACTGTCATTGTTTTCTTATTTTAGAATTTTGCTATGTAGGCTAACCTCAAACTCAGAATCCTCCTGCCTCAGCCTCCCAAGTGTGAGAAATAACAGGCAGATACTTCTGGTTACCCTTCTTCAAAGGCTTTCAAATTTCCACACAGTCTAAATCATGAAAACAAAAGGTGAAGAATACTCAGAGCAATGACGTTTGGTTTGTCGAGGAAACCAAAAGGCTTCCTGTGGAATGTCCCCTACCTGCTAAGGATATCAGGTTGAGCTTCAGTTTTGTGTGCTTTTGTTTTTAAACAACATATTACATTGGTAAGAAAAACAGGATACCAATGTAGACCCTATAGTCATTGGTTGGTTTTTTCCTTATCTCACTGAAGGTGTTCTTGAGCCCTAGAAACATGGATCAGTATTTACAGGAAAAGACAGTGCTGGGAAAAAACATACTGTAGTCTATCCTTTTTCACCACCCATCAGTCAAAAAGTTTGTTTTCAAAATACGGTGAGTTAGATGAATAAACATGTTGATTAACGTGCTTTCTAGTGTGAAATTTGCCACCTGGACATTTTTCCTGTTGCTTACTACACTGTTCATGGTGCTGATAACCAACTTTATTTTCAGTGGTAGCCATTCATTCCCAATACCCTAAAGACTGGCTCTCTATATCGCTAAGTTAAGCTGCCCAATGTTTTTTTATTTCCTCAAGCAAATATGTCTATTGTTGAAAGACAGGAAGTCATTTTCAATGGTATTGATATGTCCCAAGGACTGAGGAAGCCCTAGAACTCAGTGGGGATGCGAATAATGTTCCCAACAGAAATGCTCTTCTGATTACATAAGTAGAAGCTTTTTTTCAGAAGATTAATTTGGTTTTAAGAAAAGAAAGCTAAACTAGGCTTACTGATTTGAATCTATTGTAGCAGTCTGATAAATATTTAGAAAACTGTCATTTGCTTTCTATTCAAAAACATAACCACCTTAATATCTGCTTTGTTTTAAATTAAAGCTTGTTTCAAAACCCAGAGTGATTTTTCTTTGTATTTTGGTACTTCTGCCAAAGAAGAAACCTTCTTGCAGAGGAAATTATTTCCATGGGCAGGCTTAAACAGAAATACCCAGTAAAGAGTTAAAGCATCTCAGTTAATTGGTGGGCAGAAATGGAGTGCTCTAGCTTCTTGGATTATATGCTTAATTTTATTAAAAATGTTAAACTTCGCTAACACTTGACATTACTTTCCACCTCCTCTTCCTTAAGCTCTCTCCCTCTTGAATTCCATGGCATTTGCTTGCACTATTTCTTCCCTATGTGTAGATCATCTATCTGCTCATTACTGATTTCTCTTATTTTTCATGTTCTTATTTTTATTTTCTATCATTTTGAGACAGGGTCTCCCTATGCAGCTGAGACTGGCCTTGAACTCACTTTGCAGCACAAGCTAGCCTTGAACTTAGAGTAGTCCTCCTGTTCAGCCTCCCAAGGGCTGGAATTACAGGCATGCACCACCACACCCCGCATTATCTTTTAACATTTCACAAATATTTACCATGCTTCTTTCCTCAATAATACTTATAATATGCCCAACACAACCAGCCTTTCGCACGTCAGCTACTGACTTCGTGTTACCATCTCAGATCTTTATGGTAGATACACTAAGGGACTAGAAGAAGAAAACAAGGGTAGGAAAGAAAGATGAACATTTTACTACTAAAAAATTGCCCCCTCCACCTTCCCCAAGTTCCAGGTCCCCTTTTCTAACCCTAAGCTAGATATACTCACTTGAATAATGCCCCACTCCTGAAATACTCAAACACATTTTGCAACTACATCTTTTTAAGAAGTTTGAGATATAATTGATATGAAGTAAACTGCACATATTTTAAATGTACAATTTGATTTTTATATGTAAGTGTGTAATGCTGGAGATTCGACACAGGGTTTCTCTCACACGTGTCAGAAGATGGGTCTACCATTAAGTTGCACCCCTCCCAGCCCCATTCAATGTATTTGGGGTTTTATTTGCTTGATATTTTTCTTTTTCTTTTCTTTCTTTTTTTTTCCCCCCTGTGGTTCTAGGGAAAGAGCCTAGGGACTTTTCACTGAGCCAACATCCCACCTCTTTTTTTGTTCTTGTTTTTGTTTTTTTAATATATGTGGTCTCACTAAGTTACCGAAGCTGACCTTGAACTTGTGCTTCAACTCCTGCTTAAAGCAGGATCTGCCTGAGTGCTGGGGTTATAGGCATGCACTACCAGGTCCAGCTTGATGTTTTAACATATGTAGGAGAGGAAGAACTCATGAAATCATTAGCACATTTAAAATAGTAAATATATGGGTCACTTGCAAAAGTTCTTTCCTGTCCTTTTGTAATACTTGCCCCTCCTGCTCTCTTCCACCCCTGCACCTATCTCTCCCCTCTGCAAACAAATTGATGTGCTTCTTTTCACTGTAGATTTGTGTTTTCTAGAATTTCACATAAATGGAATTATATAGTATGCATTCTTTTTATATTGCTTTAGCTCAATATATTGGGCCCATCCTTAGTGATGCACTTATATACCATGTTTTATATGCTATCATTTATTTCCCTGCTCACATTTTGAACATTATTTATTTATTTTTTTATTGGTACAGGGTCTCAGTACACAGCTCAGATTCATCATATCCTCCTGTCTCAGCCTCTCCAGTGCTAGGATTACAGGTATGCACCACCATGCTGAGTTTCAGTGGCTGGCACAGCATGCCCAAGGTTCTGGGACTGGCATGGCATGCAGTACAGGGGATCGAGTCCGGGTCCTCACACTTGCCAGGCAGGTGCTTACACCGCCGAGCTATCTCCCTGGCTACCTGTTCATATACTGATAGAAAAGTAGATTACTTACAGTTTAGAGGTATTGTAAATAAACCAGTATGAACATTTGCACAAAGGTATAGATGGATGCACAGTTCCTTTTCTCTTGAGTGAGTGTATTGGAGTGGATTAGCAGAATCGCATAGTGGGTGTGCACTGACTTTTGCAGTAGCTGCCAACCTCCCACAGTTCTTGGGCCGTTGCCTTCTTGCCAGCAGTGTGCAAGAGTTACGGTTCCTCCATGCCCTGAAGAGCTGTACGGTCAGATTTTGAGCCATTTTGGTCATGTAGTAGCAGGCTCTAATGGCAGCTTTTAATTGTTATTCCCCCTATGAAGTGTGACATTGCACATCTTTCCGTGTGCCTGTCATACACCTTGTTGGGGAACTGTCAATCTAAATCTACCAGTTTTGAAACTGGGCTGTTTTCTCATTGTTCAGTTTTGAGGGTTCTTTTTCAATTCCTTTATCAAATATGGGTTTTCCCAAAAACTGATCATCTATAGCTTGTCTTTTCATTCTCTTAACAGTGTTGGTATCAATATAACCTTTTGTTGATTGTTATTTTTGACAACTTAACTAAGAAAACTTTGCCTAACCCAAGTCCACAAAGACATTCCTCCTGTGTTTCTTCTAAGGGTTCCAGGTCTTCCATTTAGGTATATGACCTGTTTTAACTTAGTTTTCAAGGTATTTGGTTTTGGGTTTTTTTTTTTCCTGTAAGTGTACATGACTGCATGTGCATGTGCATGCATGCATGTGTGCATGTGTGTGTGTGTGTGTGTGTGTGTGTGTGTGACTAGTAATTGAATTCAAGGTCTTTGCATTAAGCTACATTTCCAGTCCTCTTTAATATATTTATTTTAAGACAAGGTCTAGCTAAGTTGCTACATTGACTAGGTCGGGCTAAAACTTGCGGCCATCCGACTCCTCCATCCAGAGTGCCGGGATTACAGGTGTGCACAGCCACACCCACTCTTCAAGCTGCATATTCTCTATAGATATAGCTATCCAATTGTTTGAGCACCATTGGTTGAAAGGGTTATCTTTTCTTCCCTATGCTGGCTTTACACCATTATAAAAACTCAGCTGTCCATCCACGTGTAGGTCTATGTCACAACTTTCTATACCGTCCCTTTAATGTCATTATCTGCCTTCATGGCAGTGATATAGTTTGAGTAAACAGCTTAACATTAATTGTTTAAATCAGGTAGTGTAGCCTACCAATTTTTGGCTTGTTTGTCTGTTTGTTTTAAAGGTTGTTTTGGAAATTTTCAGGAAGAAGTTGGGGGAACAATAAACAGCAACAAATCAACCTTTCCAAGATTTGGAATCCACACACTGGAAAATAACAACTTGGAGAAAAAAAGGAGGCGGGAGGTGAATCACCAGGACTCAGGAAGGATCTGAAGGGAAAATTGGAGCCACAGAGAGAGCAAAGAGGCAGGCCTCAACTCAGAAAAAGAACAGGGTTTTCTCCCTGGCTCCTGACTTGGCGTGAGAAAGGAGGGTTGAATCTACAGAGACACAGTGAAGACAGGAATAATGATAGCAAAAGAAGAAATTGAACTGTCATTATTTGCGGATGACATGATACTCTACATAAATGAAACACCTAGGAATCAATCTAATGAAGAAAAAAAAGGATCTTAGGAAGGAAGGAAAAGAGCGAGCAAGAGAGAGAGAAAGAGAGAGGAGGTGAGGGGAGAAAAGGGAAGAGGAGAAGAGAGGAGAGGAAAGGAGAGGAAAGGAGAGAAAGAAAATAGCTCAGCGGATTAAAGTGCCTTCTTAGGCAGAGTGCAAGGGCCAGGGGTTTGATTCCCAGGCCTGCTCTGCCAGTCCTGCCCCCAGGGCATACTGAGACAGTGATTGAAACTGGGCATGGTGGTGCACACCTGTAATCCCAGCACTTGGGAGGCTGTAAACAGGAGGATCACTATGAGTCCAATCTGCACAGTAAGACCCTGTACACCCTGTGTACCCTGTCCTAAATAAAAAAAAAGAAAAGAAAGAA
>NW_004524595.1:15891-17099 GCF_000260255.1 Octodon degus | reverse complement strand
TGGGAGATAACCTCAGAGAAATTTCTTTTCTTTTTTCATTCTTTCTTTCTTGTATTTATTTATTTTAGAGATCCTTTTTCTTTCTTCATTAGATTGATTCCTAGGTATTTCACTTGTTCGGATGCTGTTGTGAGAGGTGTTGCTTCCCTCATTTCTCTCTTAGTGAGTTTGCTATTTGTGCACAGGCAGGCTCTTGACGTTTGAGTGTTGACTTTGCATCAGATTTGGTTGTTAAATCCAGAAGTCTTTTTGGTGGAGTGTTTGGAGTCTTCTATGTAGAGTATTATGTCATCTGCAAAAAATGACAGCTCAACTTCTTCTTTTGCTATCATTATTCCTTTTATCTCTTTCTGTTGCCTAATTTCTCTGGCTAATGTTTCCAGGATTATATTGAACAGGAGTAGTGATAGTGGACATCCTTGTCTTGTTTCTGATTTTAGAGTAAAAGTTTTCAGTTTTTGGTCAAAGCACAGTATTAGCTGTTTGTTTGTCATAGATGGCTTTTATCAGATTGAGATAAAGATCATCTATTCCAATTGTCTATAAGGTTTTTAATCGTGAATGGGTGTTGGAATTCATCAAATGCTTTTCCTGCATCTATTGAGATGAACATGTAGTTTTGGTCCTTGGCTCTGTTGATATGTTGTATTACGCCTATTGATTTTCATATGTTGAGCTATCACCCCATCTCTGGGATGACTCCTACTTGGTCAGTATTATTATCTTCTTGATTTCTGTATTCTCTTACCAGTATCTTATTGAGGATTTTTGCCTCTGTGTTCATTAAGGAGATTGGCCTGTGGTTGGGGCCTTCTCTGGTTTTGGTAATACTTGCTTCCAGGACTGAGTTTGGGTTTATAGCTTCTCTTTTAATTTCAGTAAAGAATTTGAGGAGTACTGACATTAGATCTTCTCTAAAGTTCTTGTAGGATTTGTCAGTGAATCCATCAGAACCTGGAATTTGCTTAGTAGTTTTTTTTATTTTTGGTTGTTTTGAGCTGCTGTTCATTTGTTCATTTGTCTTTTGGGGACAGGGTCTCCCTATGCAGTTCAGGCTGGTCTTGAGCTCACTTTGTAACCCAGGCTGGTCTTGAACTGCCTCAGCCTCCCAAGTGCTAAGATTACAGGTGTGTACCATGACATCAGGTTAGTAGTTTTTAAATTGTTATTACTTCTTCAATTTCATTTACTGAGGTTTGTTTATTCAG
>NW_004524595.1:9435-15476 GCF_000260255.1 Octodon degus | reverse complement strand
CGTTCAGGGTCTCACTACTAGATCAGACTCATAGTGATCCACCTGTTTACAGCCTCCCAAGAGCTGGGATTACAGGCACACGCCATCACGCCCAGTCTCAATTGCCATCTCAGTGCACCCCCTCCGGGGGGGGTGGAGCAGTATGGCAGGCCCCAGGATCAAACCCCCAACCCCTGTGCCTGCTTGCAGATGCTTTAATCTGCTGGGCTATTTGGCCAGCACTTCTTCAATTCTTTGTAATTTTTTAAATATCCATTGCATTAATTTCCACTCTGATCGTTATAATTTTTTTCCTTGTACTAGGCTTGAGTTTGAATTGTTCTTGTTTTTCTTGAGCCACGAAGTCCAGCACTAGGTTATTTATTCCACCTTAGTTTGTTTTACTGATGTGGGATTCACTGCTACAAACTTGCCTTTGAGACTTGTTTTGGACAAAGTCTCATGTCCTACTGAGAAGAATTGTGTTCTGTTTTTGTTGGGTAAAACAATTGTAGGTGTTTATTAAGTCAATTTATTCAAAGGCTTGATTCAACTCTGATATTTATTGATTGATTTTTTTGGTCTGGTTGATCTATCTGTGGTAATGTGATATTAAAGTCTTCCTTTACAGTTGCATTGGTGCTTATCTGATTGTTCAAATCCATTAGTGTTTGTCTTATGAAATTGTATGTGCTGGTATTTGGTGCATATATGATTGTCATCTCTTCTTGCTTAATCATTCCCTTAACTAGTATTAGTGAACTTCTTTATCTATTTTGATCAGTTTTGGCTTACAATCCATGTTATCTGCAATTAGAATAACTGTTCCTGTTTTATTCTCCTGGTTCCTTCTTGTTTCATGGCATACTGTTTTCCATCCTTTGTCTTTCAGTCTATAAACTGGTTTGGGGGTTAAATGTGTTCTTATAGAGAGCATATTGTTGGATCGTCTTTCTTGACCTATTCTGCTAATCTGTTTCCTTTGAATGGTGAATTGAGATCATTCTCATTGATAGTTATCACTGATAGGTATTACCTTTGTCATCGTACTATTTTCCTGTTTTTGGTTTCCTTTCTTTCCATTGATTTGTTTGCCTTGCCTAGTAGATTCATTTTATTGGGCTTTTTGGCATTATTTCTTTCTAGGTTAATGTTGAGAATTTTTTGGAGTGCTGGTTTGGTGTTCATTAATTTCTTTAGGTATTCTTTATTATGGAAGTATCTTATTTATCCAATAACTTTGACTCTTTCTAGGATAATGTTGAGAATTTTTAGAGTTATGGTTTGGTGTTCAATTAGCTACTTTTTATCATGGAAGTATCTTACATATTAAATAACTTTGAAAGATAATTTTGTGGCAAATGTCAATCTGGGTTGGAAGTTGGTCTCTTTTAGGGCTTCACCCTAAGCTCTCTTTGACTATAAAATTTATGTTAAGAAATCTGCTATATTAGGGGCTGGAGAGATGGCTCAGTAGAATAAGCACTTGCCTGGCAAGTGCAAGGATCTGAGTTCAATCCCCAGTTCCACCAAAAAAAAAAAAGAAAAAAAGAAAAGAAATCTGCTGTAATTATAGTAGGTTTTCTTTTATAGTTGATTTGTTTCTTTATTTTAACATTTCTTTGACAACGTTCTTTTAATGTTCTGTTTTTGTGTTGAATTTCTGGAATCTTCGCTACTATACATGTTAGTGTTGTTCCTTTCTGATCATGACGATGGGGTTCTATGTGCTTAATTTATCTATATTACAAATTCTTTCTCCGTGCTTTCTGGAGTTTTCTCTTTCTAGAGTTTTCTGCTATGGTTTCTGTAAACAAAAATTTTATGCTCTTTGTGCTACCTTCTGATTTTTCACTGATTCAAATTAATCTTAGTCATGTATTTATCTTCTAGCAGCTCCTGGATTGATTTTTCATGATCCATCATTATTTTTATGATACCTTTTATTATTATTAACCACTCACCACAGCCCTATCTTCTAGATCTAGTATTCTGTCTTTTATCCTTTCGTTGATGGCTTCTGCTGTGTATACTTTCAATAGAGTTTTTAATCTTGTGGATTTCTCTTTGAGCCTGTTTAATGAACTCAAGTTCTTTCTTAGGTTGGACATTCATGATTTGTATGTCTTTCTTTAGTGTCTCTATTTTTTATTAGTATCTTCTCTAGTCTCACTAATCACTTATTTTATGAGGGTAATTAATTGTCTCAGAAATTATCTCTGTTTTGAATTCACTGAGCATTTTATTGATCTGTTTTTGTTACTTCCATTGCTACCATTTCAGATATTTCATCTGTGCAGCTTTTGATTTATCCCACTTAGGAGATTTGCTTTAGGGTATGGGAGAGTTGAGCTTTGGGGTAGGTTGGAGATTTTGTGGGCTGTACTTTCTTAATTCCCTCTGTATACTATCTCCCACTCAGTTTTTAAATCATGGCTCCAAGTTCAACATGGTAATCTCTAAAGCCAGGTAATCAATAAACTTCTACAGTAACTGATTAATACTAGGTCTTCTAGAAGTATATTAAGAGGGAGCTAGCTTCATGCTCAGTCTAAACCAAGTTTAATTGATCAAAAAGAAAAGATAATTCCATTGTTGTTAAAAATATTCTTCTTTCATGTTTACATATTATCATTTAATAACATTATTGAAATTTTAGCTTATAATTCAAATCAGCTGGATTTAGCTCACAATCCCAATATGAACTTGACTGAGTAAATTCTGTTTGAATAGATAACTTTTGGTGTTGTGGTACCTGCATCATCAGGTACATGCATGTGTGTGTGTGTGTGTGTACATCTGTGTGTATGTGTGGGGTGTGTGTATGTGTGTGTGTGTGAACACACACGCATGTGTGTATTCATCTGGCAAAAAACCTCATAGGATTCCTGTCAAGTTTTGAATTTTTATTCCCCTTTGCTCTGCTTTTAGAACTTGTTATCTCAACATTAAAGACTAAGGTCAGCTGAATGAACTGTTTAAGGGGACAATTTTAAAGTAAAGAGGCATGGGAAGTAATCTAGTCTTGTCCTTGCCCAAGAGATTTTCATACATGTTAACTGAATTATGAAACCCCAAAAAGAGAACAAATTGACATGACCTTTCTTAAACTTTAGGTACTTAGATGCACTGTGTTCACCCAGTAGACATTGACAGAGCAGCTACTACTATCAGTTCTGTTATTGAAGTGAAATAGTTTATAAGCATAGCATTTGCAGTCAAGGAGCTGTGTGAAAATTCAGTTCTGTCACTTAGTCAATGGTACTAAAAACTCAGTAAATCACATTGATATCATTTGCTTATTTCTTCTGACTTTTCTTTTACTATTTCTCCCCTTCACTCTAATCACACTGTTCTTTTTTGTCCTTTTATTAGTGGAGCCCATTAATTTTATAAAATACTGGGTTTCAGTGCATGTATTTCAATAGTATTCTTGTCCTTATTGCCCTCCCTCATACCTCACTCCTACTTATTACCTTTCTCTTATCTAACAATAGTATTCTTTATGCTTTCATCTGTCATCTTTTTTAGCACCTGTATATCAGGAAGAACATGCAATACTTTTCTTTCTGAGTCTGGCTCATTTCATTTAACTTGATGTTCTCTGGTTCCATACATTTTCCTGAAATGACAGAATTTCACTGTCTTTATGGCTGAGTAATATTCTATTGTGTATATATGCCACATTTTCTTTATCCTGTTATCTGCTGATAGGCATCTTACGGTGGTTCCGTATGTAGCAGTCATGAATTGTGCCACAGTAAACATGGGAATGCAGGTACATCTATAGTATGCTGATTTTAATTGCTTCATTTATGTGCAAGTGGTATATAATAAAGTTGCTCTACGTTTTTTTAGAAACCTTTATACTGACTTCCATAGTGGCTGCAAAAATTTACATTTACACTAGCATTATAGAAAGGTCTCCTCTCAATCCATGTTCTCACCAATATTCATCATTTTTTGTACTTTTGATGAGAACCATTCTGACAGGAGTGAGATGAAATCTCAATGTGGTTTTCATTTACATTTTCCTCATGGCTACAGATGTTCTCTTTTTTTTTCTGTAATGCTTTTAATACTTGGTAATTCCTCCCTACCCACTCTTTCAAGTTTTTTTTCTTTTTTTTTTTTTTTTGACATCAGTTATTTTTATTTTAAAGAAAAAAAAACAACGGTACAAAATCTCAAAACAAGATTTTAGGAGAATAACAATGGTTAGTACGTTGTGTATTGTTACCACCAAAGTAGTTTCTCATATTACAAGATATAGGCAAGAAATAATAAATAAATAACATAGGTACAAATCTCTTTTTTTAAGTCAACAGAAAATGGAAATATACTTTTTAAAGTTTCTAATACAGGAGAAGATATCATACAATGTCTTTTAAATAAATTGTAAGTCAAAGATACAGTATAAATCTTAGAACAAAAATTAAGATTAAGCAATATTCAGAAAATTAAATGTTTCAAAACAATTGAACTAAGAAAAAGTTTTCACGATAACAAAGAAGTACTAAGAGTAAAACATAAGATAAATACTGGAATGGCAAGTAAATGACCAGCACTTTTAACAGTTTGAGGATAGGATATTGCACAAAGTTCTAGTGTGTTGTGGACATGCATAATGACCATGACAGTTACTGGTGGCTAGGCGTCACTTGTGGAACTGAGCTACAGCTGTTTCCCTGAAATCCACTCTGTAGACTCAGGTGGAATCATGACCCATAGGGTGGAAGAGAAGTCCATTTGTAGGGTGTGCTGATGAAAATATTCTGCTACTGAACATAAAAGAATAACTAAAAGACTACTATTGTACACCTCTTATTCTCCTCTGTTTAATTGTTTGCCCTATTTGACAGGTTCTTTCCATTCTCATTCATGGGGTTGTGATCAATTTGCTCCCTCTCTACAGATGTTCTCTTTATTGAAGCATTTTTTAAGACAAAGGCTGGCCTTGAGCTGCCTATTGAGCCCAAGTTGGCCTTGAACTCATTGCAATCCTCCTGCCTCAGTTTTCCGAGTGCTTGAATTATAGTTAGTGCCACCATGCCTGGCTTGAAATTGTTGCAGATACCAGGAAGCATCCCTTCACCTTGGACTCATTCCCACTATTTTCTTTGCCTGTACTTCTTTTCCTCTGGAATCCTGTGCCTAAATGTCATCTTATCACTAATCACTAATCACTCACATTCCTAATCACTCTCTATAAAACAATATTCATTCACATTTCCCATATTCCTTTTCCCTTCTACTTGCTTAACTTTTCTGCATAGAAATGATATAGATTTATATTTTTTACTATTTATTCTCCCCAGTGATAACTTAACCACCATGAGAACAGTCTTTGTTTAGTTCAATATGTATCCCTAGTACTGAAACATAATGAGACATCAATAACTGCTTGTTGAATAATACCTATTGAAATAATGAAATACCGTATCTTCCTGTCTAGCTCATATGATTATAAAAAACAAAATTATTTATATATTATATTTATATTGTACTCTAGTATAAATGGTATATTCTTCCTATTTTTAAAAAATATTTACTGTGAATTATTTTCACAAAGTCAAATAAAAGGCCAAGCTCAAAAGACCAAGAAGAAATTCACCATATCTCATATATTTAATCCCTAATATAGAAACACCAACTGATGAGGAAATGAAAAGGCAATTACTTAGCTCTACATAACTGAAGATTTTGAGAACTTTTTAAATTTTTCATGTCAAAGTTAGTGTTTTGAAATTATCTCTTTGGGCTGGGGAGATAGCTCAGTTGTCTAAGTGCCTGCCTGGCACGCACAAGGACCCAGGTTGGATCCCCAGTACCACATGCAATGCCAGCTCCAGAATCCTGGGTGTACCATGCCAGCTCCAAAACCAAGCGTGGTGGCACACGCCTGTAATCCCAGGACTGGGGAAGCTGAGATAAGAGGATCACTATGAGTCCAAGCTGCATAGCAAGATTCTGTACCAAATAAATATATAAATAAATAAAATTTTTTTCAAAGTTATCTCTTTCCCTATTCCAGAGTAAATACAGATTAAAATAGCATCTTT
>NW_004524595.1:6111-9073 GCF_000260255.1 Octodon degus | reverse complement strand
TTTTTTTTTTTTTTTTTTTTTTTTTTTTCTGCTGGTCTTTAAATGGTTTAGTAAAGCACTGAAATTCTGGATAGCATAATTTTCTTTCTTTTATTTATTTATTTATTTATTTTTGTATTTGGTACAGGGTCTCACCACACAGGTTGGACTCATAGTGATCCTCCTGTTTCAGCCTCCCCAGCACTGGAATTACAGGCCTGTGCCACCACACCTGCTCTTTGTGGCCCACATGGCATGTGGTACCAGGGATCAAAACTAGGTCCTTGCACTTGCCTAGGCATGCACTTAGACCTCTGAGTTATCTCCATGGTCCTGAACAGCATAATTTTCTATTACATGAGTTAACAATTTTATACTTTACCTCTTGCTTTATTTCAGCTATTTTTTTAATGTATTTAGGACAGGGTCTACAGGGTCTCACTACGTAGATCAGACTCATAATGATTCTCCTGTTTTCAGCCTCTCAAGTGCTGGGATTACAGGCGCGCCATCACACCCAGTCTCAATCACCCCCTCAGGGCGACCCAGGGGTGGGGCCAGCACAGCATGCAGGGATACAACCCCGGCCGCTCCACTCTGCCTAAGCAGACTCTTTAGTCTGCAGAGCTATCTGGCTGGCCCTATTTCAGCTACTTATTGATTCCAGAGATCATAAAAATTAATACTACCTTCTGACACTTTCAGTAGGGATCTAGAGCACAATTTATTGTCATTGAAGTAAAACTAAAAAAAAAAAGTCTAGACTCCTTTAATTGTGTCAACCTGCAATTAGAGCTTTGTCCTTACATCTTAAAAGAAGCCACAAAGTTCTTCTACATTTGAGAAGTTAGCTTTGTTCACAAGCAAAGTAGTGAGAAAACACCTGGAAAATCCAAAAATCTATGTAAAAATGATATTTTAAGCACAATTACAGTTAGACCAAATATTCATATGTATAGTAAATGGTTGGAAGTCTGGTTAAGGGAGTTTGAAGCTTTCTTTTCTCCAGACCTAAAAGAATCAGTGTACACTATAAAATACAATGCATTATGTTTACTGCACTATGGATTAATCCCATTTTGAGATAGGTTCATAAATAGTATTTAAATAAACACAATCAGTTCAGTGTAAGTTTTATTCAAGGGGAGTTTTTAAAAGTTGAGACCTAAACCAGTTAAAAATTATGGGTCAACTCTTCCATTCTTTAATTTTGCTTCTCTCTCAATGTTTGCCAAATGTTATATAGAATCATAATAATGTCTTACATTCCAGTAGTTCCTTTTTAAAGCATGCATTTTTCAACTGACATCCTAATAGATGACCTGGTGGAATAGAAAAAACTAGTGTTATCATCTACATGGCTAATTGGTAGCTAAGACATTATTCAAGCACTGTTCTTCCTGGAAAATACTTCAGCTGACTTCAAACCTAAAAATAAGAAAAATGCTGGCATCCTAGACAAACATGAGATGGGTCTTCATTTCTGATATGCTGAGTTTATGGAATTAGCAGATGTTAAATAGAATTGGTAGCTCTTTTATTTTTCTATAGATTGCTAATTTGAAAGATCATGGGTGTGCAGTGGCCTAAACCAGCACATTGTTAGGTTCTTCTTTTGCAATTTTAGGTTGCTGATATTCCAGCACTACTTAAGAATCTTTCTACTCCAAGCCAGATCATCTTGGACACCCTCTAAACACCCAGAGTAGGCATTTTGTGCACTTTATATGAAGCACAAGACTGACACCTAGTGTATTGCCTGATTTCCTTTCTTCTTTCCTTCTTTGGTACTATCCTTCCTTGAAAGACTGTTAAGAAATAGTTTAATAATAATAAACATTCAGTGGCAACTTACATGCTAAGTATTATTCTAAGCACTTTAAGTGTATCATCTTGCTTATGTTCATCTATGAAGAACACTTTGTTATTTCACAAATAAGGAGGATTTTAAAACTTTATTTTTGAAAAGGCTAGGACTCAAAACCAGTGCCTGCTTCTGGAGCTAAGCACTTAACATTAGTTTTAAAGAAGTCAGCAAGGATTGAATAATTAGATGGTTAAGTTAGTACATACATATTAACTTGGAGGAAATGCTTGCAAAGAACACTAGTTAAGAGTTTGGGTAGAAAATATAATAGATCTGAGGCTGCAGTTTTAAGCCTGCCCTTTTGTTGTCCCTTTCTACAGCAGAATGTTAGCCCCAGGTCCTCACTTCTGGGATGATAGCAGAATAGTAAGCAGCAATAAATTAGCCTGAACAAGATTCAGAGTCCAGACATAAAAAATAACTTGGAAAAGAAAAGAAGGATCCATGGGACACAGGTAGAATCTGAAGAAAAAAATGGAGCTTACAAAGAAATTGAAGAGAGAGACCACAATGCAGGAAAGGAAAGGAAGGGGTAATCTGCACTTTCCACCAGGCTCCTGACTAGTAGACAGAGAACACAAGATTGAATCTATAGAGATGCAGTGAAAGCAGGTGATACAGAAGACCTTCCTGGAAAAACACACCAGCTGTTGCAGTGCACCAGCTAGTGAATGACTCCAGTACAAATGACTGCTGTACTAGGAATGGTGGTGTGTGCCTGTAATCCCAGCACTTAGGAGGCTGAGGCAAGAGGATTGCCAGGAGGTCAAGTCCAACTGGATCCTGGATACACAGCAAGGCTCTGTCAAAAAAGCAAAAACCACTCACAGATGACTTCCATATCTTCTGGAGACAGTGCTTGACCCAATGCTATTTTAGGGAGTTACTAAATGAACATGAGACTCAGAGGAGCTGCAAGTTGGCTTTATCTCAGGACTCTGAGTATTAAAGCCCCACAGTGACTGGGTGAGGGAAAACCATGGAAATGTCCATGGTCAGGCTGGCAAGAGGCACCGAGAGCACTATAAACTGACTCAGGCCTATCCACACGATCAAAAGCCAGGTTCAAGGTGTTTGCTCTGTGTGTGTGTGTGTGTGTGTGTGTGTGTGTGTGTG
>NW_004524595.1:0-6011 GCF_000260255.1 Octodon degus | reverse complement strand
TTTTTGGCGGAACCAAGGATTGAACTTAGGCCCTTGCGCTTGCCAAGGAAGCACTTATTCTACTGAGTCATCTCCCCGGCCCCTATTTCTTTGTTTTCCTCCTGTCATCTTTACCAGTTTCCTAAGGTTTATGGAACCCTCTTTTTTTCTTCAGCTATGTTTCTAACATCTTTTTCTCCTTTCATTTCTTTATTTTTTCCCTTTTATCCCTTATAAATTTTTCTCCTTAGTGTAAAATTGTTCTACTGATTGAATGTTTACTGTGTACAAATCTTTGAGTTGTCTTAGATGTTGTTACATAACTATAAATACTGTACTTAGTGTTACAAGTGGCCAATTATTAATCACAGTTTGTCAATTTCCAGTATCTAGTTGATGCTATTGTTGTTACTCATTGTACTATCTTAGCCAAGATGACACAGTTGTGATCAACTGGTCTTCCTTGTATGCCAACACCTAGACTGTCAGGCGATCATAAACAATATTATAGCTCAGTACCAAAGAACAGAGCAGTAGGCCAAACAAGCTGCAATCTCTAATCCCTAATAAATGGAAGAGGCAAGACACTGGCACAGACTCAAAGGCCAAAAGCCAACTACACCTGGAAGTCACCTCTGAAAAGTAGTCATTTCATTGAGAAATCTTAATACTAGTGATAAAGATACCTACCATAAGAAATTGACAAGCCTCAACACAGAAAACTAATTCAAAAACATAAGATGAAAGACACAGAATCAAGATGCAACACAATAGTTCTAACTTGCCAAGCACAAGTCCAGACAGCATTGAGATAGAAGGGGGAAAAAAGCTACCCTGATGAACTTTCTAAATTAGTAGTAGCAGAAGTTACAAAACAGATGAATGTGTCTCTTAACAAAACCAAAACAGAGCTAATTACACAGATAACTAAGGAGATGATGACCATAATAAAGGATATGGTTAGTCATGTAGATACAAAGTTTAAAAATAAAGAATAAAAAAAAAATACGGAAACTATGAATGCCCAATGTAGGAAAGAACAGGGATTCAAAAAAAAAAAAAAAAAAAGAGATGCCAATAAAAATCCAAGAGACGGAACATTCTATTGAAAGTTTATGCAGTAGAATCATCCAGTGGGAAGACACAATATCAATCTAGAAAATAAGGTTGTAGTACTTAGTAGTTGGCTCAGTTACTTTTCTCTCATTGCTGAGACAAAATAACTGACACCCAAAATTAAGAAAGAAAAGGTTTATTTAGCTAATAGTTAGTGGAGGTTTCAGTCCATACTCAGCTAGCTCCAAGGCACAGTACACATGGAAGAAGGCAACAGCTCATGGATGTGGAAAACAACAAAACAAGAACAAGAAGGGAGGAGTAGTGGTTGCAGCAGCTAGCAAGCTTCTCTTCCTTCCTTATATTGTATTCAGGCTATCCACCCCAGGGCAGGTGTAACACTCACAACCATGCTCCCCACATTGGGGCATGAATTAATCACAAACAGACACAAAGACCAGTAGAAGATGCAGGAACAATTCCAAACATATTCAGCTACCTCATCTTTGAAAAAGGTGCCAAACACTTTCACAGGAAGAAAACCTTTTCAATAAACTATACTGGGGAAACTGACTTTCTACATGCCAAAGTTTAAGCCGAGGCCCATATTTCTCACTATGCACTAAATTAAAATAAAAATGGATCAAAGATCTAAATATTAAAATAGAAACAATTTCCTGGAAGATATAATAGGTAAATCTCCCAAAGACATAGGTGTAGGTAAGATTTTATGAATAAAACCTCAATTGCACAAGAATTACTACAAAAAAATCAACAACTGGGATCATATCAAATTAAAAATCTTTTAAACAGCAGAAGAAACCACCAACAGAGGGATGAAACAATCTGCAGAATAGGAAAAAATTTTACCAGCTACTCCTCAGACAAAGGACTAATATCTATAGTATATAAAGAACAAAAATATTAGATCCCTCAAATATAAAGTTCCAATCAAAAACAGGCATCTGAAATGAACAGACACTTCTGAGATGAAGAAGTACAAACATCACATAAATATATGAAAATATGTTCAACATTACTGGTCATTCAAGACAGGCAAATTAAAACAATGCTGAGATTCCATGTTACCACAGAAAGAGCGGCTGTCATCAAATCAACCAATAACAAATGCTGGTATGACTATAAAGGAAAAAGAAACCATTCTCCATTGTTAGTGGCAGTTTAGACTGGAGCAACCACTATGAAAATCACTAGGGATATTTCTCAAAAAACTTAAAAGGAGAGATTCCATTTGACCCAGCAATTCCCCATCTAGGTATCTTCCTGAAAGAGTTAATAGCAGCATACCACAGTGATAGATGCTGATTCATGTTTATAACAGCACAATTTATAATAGCTTAATATTGGAAACAACCCAGATACCCATCGACAGATAAATGGATAGAGAAAATATGGTATTTGTATACAATGGAGTACCACTCTGCCATTTATTCATTCTTAGGTAAATGAATGCACCTCAAGACCATAATCTTAAATAAAATAAGTCAGACACGCCAGTTTAAGTATCACATTGTTTCTCTTGTGTGAGAAACCCGAAGGGTAAATAAAGAGCAAAACAGAGGGCAGATACAGGATAGATACAGGCAGTAGGAAGAACACATGCAAATAGGAAGAGGAGCAAGGGAAGTGGGGGTACCAAGGAAGGAAGGCAAATAGAATTTTTAAAAAGAGAATGGAAGGGGGGAAAATGGAAACAAAGCTTTCATAAATGGAGAGGGGAAGAAGGGTTGGGAGGGGGAGTGGAATGGAAAAAAAGGAATTAAGACATTCTATATAGGTATAAGTTCACGGTGATGAATGTGATCGTTATGTATAACAAATATATGCTAATAAAATACAGTTATCCAGGTCATTCATCCTCTCATTCTGCCCCTGAGGGCAGAGCAGAGGTTCCATCTTCTGGGAGGGTTCTGGTCATTTCCATAAGCACTACACATTTAGAGCATAGTTCTTGGTGCACAGGCCCACCTCACCTCAAGTTATCTTGTTTCCTCTTCTAGACCAAGCACTCCCGGAAAGTAAACATCTTCATTTTTAGGACAAAATACTTGGTAAAGAGTGGGTACGCCATAATGTGTTAAATATATTAACAAGAACCTGAATTTGTCTTATGTTATTTTCTTTGAATCTTTTAAGATATGCAGATAGTTAAGTTGTTTAGAGCCCAACCCTAAAAAGTTTGGCTGTGAGTTCAATGCCCAAGAGGGCTGCTTCAATTTTTTGTGTGAGAAAATATAGTGTGTAAGGCCTGACAGTGTCTCCCTACCACTCCATTGTCTCATCCAAGGAATCTTTCAAGAGGCTCATTTTATTTATTCTTCTTTTCTCCTACAGCATATTTCCTTCCCTCTCAGTCCCACTGTTTCATAATATAGTGTTAAGGAGGGAGAGAAAGAGGGAAAGAGGGAAGGAGAGGGGGAGGGAGGGAGAAGGGGAAGGAGGAGGAGAGAGAGAGAGAGAGTGCTTCAAGCAAGAAGTTGAACAGGCACAACAGTAGCACTTACACTAAATGAGGTCTCAAGTGGAGGGAGGGAAAGGAAAGGAGGGAGGGAGGAGAGAGAGACAGAGACAGAGAGCTTCAAGCAGGAAGTTGGACAGGCACAAGAGTAGCACTTGCACTGAATGAGATCTCAAGTTACATTTATGTAATTAACTGGTTCTGGTTCTTTCAAGGAATATATTATCTTGCTTCTGAGGTAATTGTTCCTATATAAATAAATGGGCTGTGTTTACCTATTTCAGAAAGAAGTAGGTCCCAGTTCACTAATTAGGTGCATGTCTCCATTAGGTTTATTTTGAGACCATGTCGTTTTTCTAACCTCTCACCCATCATCTGGACTTTGCACAGGCCCTGGGTCTTATTTAGCACACTTTTTGAGCTGAAGTTGAAAACCACAAGCTTGAGTGTGTCTTTGAAGGGAAGATATATACAGGTTATATACAGTTCCTTATATATAGGTTCCTACCTGTACACACATTATCTCTTTTCAAAACACAAAAAGAAAACTATTACTGTTTTTAGTTTTACATGTTAAGAAAGATTCAGAGAAATTGCTTCATCCAAAATCAGGTTTCAGATTCATATATTACTCTAAAACCAAGACTCATCACAACAATCATCCCAAGGACAGATTGAAAGAAGCAAGTCCGTGGGAATGTCAGACATGGACTAGAGTTCAAAGCTGTCCTCTGACTATTCACTTGCAACCAGGCTTCGGCAGTGCTTCCACTTTAGACTCTATTCAGAAATTTCCCCCTCTTGTCCTGGATGCACAGCATCCTGCAACCCTTCGTGCAGACTCTGTAATAAATTAACTCAAATTAAAATTTGTGACTATTGTGTTTGCTTGGTTTATGAATCTTTTACAGAAAGTAGACATTTAAAGATAGTTTAATGTTATTTTACATAAAAGTTAGGCAAACCCATTGCATTAATCATTAATTAAGTTTTTTTGTGCCTTGGACAAAATGCCTAACATGCATAACTTCAAGAAGCAGCAGTTGATTTTGGCTCATGATTTCAGAAGATTCAGTCTGTGGTTGGCTGGATGGATGTAAGGCAGTACAAACATCATGGTTCACGGTGTGGTGGACAAATGTGCTCAGCTCCAGGCAGCCAGGAAACAGAGAGGTGAAATGGGTCAAGTATGAGGACCCTAGTGCATGTCCGCAGTGACCTACTTCCTTCCACAAGGTATCACTGAATTAATCCATTGATGATGCTAATACTCCACATTTTAATCATCTTTCACAAATCTCATGCCTAAACATATGAAGATATCCAGTGCACAATATTCACATCCAGAAATTTGGCCTCTGCTCCCCCAATACAAGCAAGCAGATGTGCACTGGACCCATGGTACTCCTTGCCCCAGAAGCAAGCAGGCCCACATAGGACAGACACACCCAACATAAGGCCAAGACTATCCAGCAATCCCAAGCCTGCTCTACATTCTTTTCCCTTGGCAGAGAGCACCAGAAGCAGTGACTAACCAGTCAATTTGATCCTGGATAAGAATAATACCTTGAGAAGAGAACAGAGCAACCAGACCCTGTGACTGTGGACATTAGGTCCAGAAGTCTTCTTGAACCCTTTGCCCCAGGACATACATTTAGCAGAGGCCCAAGGACTGGCTGTATTTTCTATCTACCAATGGGAACAAAGACGTACCTTGATTTGCACAGTAAGCACAGACTAGGGTGAATGGATAGGGGGACCTTCCAGTATGGAGCAAGAATGGCAAAAATCAATTTTTTCTAAAACTAAGCAGAGAAAAATTGTGACTAGCTGGACCCTAAAACATCAGATCCTGGAAAGAAATTACTCATTCAAAAGCACTGTAATCATCTCCTTTGACTCAATCTTTTTCTGATTTTTACTTTTTTTTAATTTTTATTTTTACAGAAGGATCTACATGGTGTTCAGGGTCTCACTACTAGATCAGACTCAGTGATCCACCTGTTTACAGCCTCCCAAGAGGTAGGATTACAGGCACACACCACCACACCCAGTCTCAATTGCCATCTCAGCATGCCCCAGGGGTTGGCCCAGCCCAACAAGCCCAGGGATTTAATCCCTGGCCCCTGCACCTGCTTGCTTTAATCCACTGAGCTATTTGGCAGGCCCTGATTTTTACTTTTTAAAAATTCTTTCTTCGAGACCCAGTCCTAGCCCAGGTCCGGTGAGTGTGCAGAGAGTTTCCTGCTACCCTGCGCCGGCGGGACCAGTCGAACCCAGGTGCAGCTTGGGCGGGACCCTCTCCCACCCCCCTCGGGCCGCCCCACACCACTCTGCCGTACCTCCCCACCCCTGCTGCCGAGTAGGAAATTCTGCCGACTTCCGGGAACCCCCACACCCAGTCCTAGTCCAGGTCCGGTGAGTGTGTGGAGAGCTTCCTGCTACCCTGCGCCGGTGGGACCAATCCCAGCCCAGGCGGCAGCGTGGGCCGGACCCT
>NW_004524594.1:24717501-24717988 GCF_000260255.1 Octodon degus | reverse complement strand
ATTCTCACCCTGACTAACTATATATACTGATACCCGTGAACTAAGCTACTGCACTGCAGATGGTAATTTGTAACAGTAGTTTCATGTTTGGAGTGTCCGTCATTCTGGTAGTCTGAATATGGGCGGCTTGTCATGACATGACTTTTACTGCTATGATGTCTCTCAGGTAGTTGGATGTTCAAGAAGAAGGGGGTGGTGAATGAAATCAAGAGACAGGAAAAGGAATATTGTGGGACTGTCCTGCTTCAAGGTTGTATATGATGAGATTTTTTTGGACTTATGTGCAAACATGATAAGTATATAATTCTTTCTCCTATTTTTAAAATATAATCTAATTTTTAAATGTTTTTTATCATATTATGCAGGGACTTAAATTTCAACATATCAATACTTGTTGAAAAATACCTGCTCCTTATTATGCCTAAGATGTTTGAAATGCAGTGAGATAGTGAGGTTAAGCTTGATAGCCTAAACCGTTTGATGATAA
>NW_004524594.1:24715360-24715890 GCF_000260255.1 Octodon degus | reverse complement strand
AAAAAAAATAGTACATGCCCCAGCACCTCAGAAAAAAGCTGGGGTAGCAATCCTATTCCCAGACAATCTCAAATTCAAACCAAGAATGATCAAGTGAAATAAAGTTTTTGTCTGGTTGACCTATTTTTTGGGTTTAAGGGGGTGTTAAGTTCTCTCGTTAAGATTGTGGTATTAGATATTAGATTTTTCATGTCCATTAATATTTGCTTTATATAATTGGGTGCTCCTGTGTTTGGTGCATACATATATATTAGTGTTACCTCTACTTCTTGAATTTTTTCCCTAACCCATATGTAGTGGCCTTCTTTATTTTTCCCTGCTATTTTTCTGAGGTGCTGGGGCATGTAGTATTGTGTTCCATCCTTTGACTTTCCGTCTATGAATGTCTTTATGAGTTAAATGTGTTTCTTTTATACAGCATGTTTTTGGATGTTGTTTCCTAATCCCCTGTGCCAGTCTATTTCTCTTGATTGGTGAATTGAGTCCATTTACATTGATGGCTAAAATTGAGATGTATTGACTTATGATTG
>NW_004524594.1:24711856-24712508 GCF_000260255.1 Octodon degus | reverse complement strand
TTTCAGCTGTGTGATTCCCAATTTGTTCTGTGTTAGTTTACTCTGCACTTGTTATGGGTGGGCTTGCATTCTGAGATTGCATTTTGCTGCTTCTCGTTGTCATTTTGTGTGGCACTGTCTTCTGGCCTTTGTTGTAGAGCTTTGGTGCAGTTATAACCATAGCAACTACTGAAGTTCAGGTGCAGACCTACAAAGTTTGGATTTATCCAGCTGTGCCTGGCTTGGGTCTGGCTGCTGTGCTCAGTTCCTTCCTGCTGCTGCCCTTGGAAGTGAACCTGTTGTGCCCCTCTGGCAAGATGTTCTGCTCCTGGACTAACTGGGTGGGTCTGTACCCTACTCTCTCTGCAGATATTGCAGCTGCACGATTTCTCCTCAAGCCTGTATTCCAGGCTTGAGTTGAGTCTGGCGGGTGCAAGGTGGAGTATGGGTGAGAGGTAGCTCTCCCACCCATTCTCCAGGCCTTGGCTAGGACTGGATCTGTTAGTCCCCAGAACGTGGCAGAAATTCTAAATGTGTTTGCAGGGTGGGAGTGTTCTGTTGTGTGTTGGGTGGTCCCATGGGGTGGAAAAGGGTCTCACCCACGCTGCGCCTTGGCTGGAACTGGCAGGTTCAGCTGGTGCAGGGTAGCCGGAAGTTTTCTCACACACTCACC
>NW_004524594.1:24706033-24708797 GCF_000260255.1 Octodon degus | reverse complement strand
ATTCTTTTGTGTTCAGCAGCAAAATATATCCATCAGCACACTCTATAAATGGACTTCTCTTCCACCCTATGGGTCATGATTCCATCCAAGTCTACAGGGTGGATTTCAAAGAAATAGCTGTAGCTCAGTCCCACAAGTGACACCTGGCTACCAGTAACTGTCATGGTCATTATGCATGTCCACAACACAGTAGTACTTTGTGCGATATCCTATCCTCAAACTGTTAGAAGTGCTGGTCATTTATTTGCCATTCCAGTATTTGTTTTATGTTTTACTCTTAGTACTTCTTTGCTATCATGAAAACACTTCTTAGCTCAATTGTTTTGAAACTAATTTTTAATTAATTAGTATTTAATTTTATGAATATTGCTTAATATTAATTTTGTTCTAAGATTTATACTATAACTTTGATTTACAATTTATTAAAAAGACATCGTATTATATTTTCTCCTACTATTAGAAACTTTAAAAAGTATATTTCTACTTTCTGTTGACTTTATATTACTTTTTCTGTCTTTTATACACACATACACACACATATGTATAAAAAAATACATGTATAAACTAACATAAGATTGGTACTGTTAAAAAAATGATTGGTACTGTTTCATAGAAATCTTCAATGACCTTTAAATAAGGATTCATCTAATATGGTTTATATAGTCCTGCATAACTGCCTCATTGATAGGTCTTTATTGTTCATCCAGAAGCATACTGCAACTCCTCTTGCCTTTTGAATTATGCTCTTTGTTGCTTCCTATATGCCACTTCTGGAGGTATTAAAATATTTCAAGTTTGTATAACTAGAAAATCTTACTTTTAGTTTTCAAAGACATGTTTGTTAAGTACAAAATTCAAAGAGGACAGATCTTTACTTTTAGTCTTTTAATTAGTCTAATTTCTTACACACTTGGTCCTTTTTTTAGTTTCTAATGTGGAATAAGATGCTATTTAAGTTTGTTCTTCCATAGCTAATATTTTTATGTATATACTTTAATGATTTTTTCTCTTTTTTTTCTGATCAAGTCTTGTTTATGCAAAGAAAACTGTGTGTATATATAGTGAAGGCATAGGGAAATGACGTGGGCAGCTAAAAGGTGCGAGTAACTAGGCAACCGGCTATGACAGAAAGTCCCACCTCCGGGGCATAGCAGGGGACTTATGGGAAATAGGCAGGGTAAGAATTAGGAGCTTAGCTCAGCAGAGGTAGGGGAAGAGGAAGTTGGACACTGATGCACCAAGAGAATTTTGTAGGGCGGGGGAGATGGCTCAGTAGAATAAGCGCTTCCCAGGGCCGGGGAGATGGCTCAATGGTCTAAAGCACCCACCTAGAACAAGCTAAACCAAGCAAAGCATCGGGACCGCGGCTCAATCCCCCAGCACAACACGCCAGCCAGTCCGCCCCCCGGTGGGCTGAGCTGGTCACACACACACACACACACACACACACACACACACACAAAACAAATAAACAAATAAATAATTTTTTTTAAAAAAAAGAATAAGCGCTTCCTAGGGCCGGAGAGATGGCTCAGCAGAATAAGCAGTTCCCTGGCAAGCGCAAGGGCCTGAGTTAAATCCCCGGTTCTGCCAAAAAAAAGAATAAGCGCTTCCCTGGCAAGAACAAGGGCTTGAGTTCAATCCCGATTCCACAAAAAAAAAAGAGAGAGAGCGAGAGAGAGAGAATTTTATAGGTCAGAGGCACTCAGGTGACCACTAAGGGATACTTGGCGCAGAGTCACGATGTGGCAGTTTCACAGAAACCCAGAAACCCACTAGCAATAAGATTGGAGGCCTGGAGTTATTGAGCCTCCCACATAACATCATGTAACTCAGTAGTGTCCCAAATTTTCTGATCAAGGAGATTATGTGGCCAAAGAGGAAAGTGATTGATGATGGAGAGTGTGCCTAAGGAGAGTCACATGCAGAGAAAACATTCTCTCAGGCTTTCACAGCTTTAATTGAACCAGTTACTGGAATTCACTTAAGCAGCTTGGGGGCAGTGTTGAAAGGGGCCAGGTTTTCACAGGACTTCAGCCATCGCTGCACATTGGCAGGTGCTGCCATGCTGCAGCCCCCGGTCTGCTGAGGCACAGACCAGAGCGCCACATCTGCCAGTGAGCTCATTCCCGACAAGCCATGGGCTCTTCCCCAGAGCAGAGTTCATGGAGCAGAAAACAGCTGCTTTTTCTTTACTACTCCCCTCTTTTAGCTAAAAAATAGCAATATATAGGGGCCAGGGAGATGGCTCAGTAGGATAAGCGCTTGACTGGCAAACTCAAGGATCTGAGTTCAATCCCCGGTTCGGCAAAAAAAAAAAAAGAAAAAAAAATTTAGAATGTGCGCATGGGTGGTTCAGTGGTAGAATTCTCGCCTGCCACGCGGGAGGCCCGGGTTCGATTCCCGGCCCATGCAGCGCCCTGTCACCTTGGGGCCAGGGAGGTGGCTCAGTGGAATAAGTGCTTCCCTGGCAAGAGCAAGGGCCTGAGTTCAATCCCTGGTTCCACCAAAAAAAGGAAAGGAAAATAGCATATCTACCCAGCTATCTCTAAGGGTTAAGGTCACAGCATTGTGCTTCTGGCCAAAGAGAGAAAACAAGAAATGTGCAATGTTCCCTTCTCCTTCAATGGGGCACATCGTCTGCACACTGAACTTCATCTGAGTCTTGGGCACATTCTTCCAAATTAAGGTAAAGCCCAGCTGAAACTCATGATGGGCCTGTTCTAGTCTGTCCCCCAAAGCACTTGAGAAGGTTCTCAGGCAC
>NW_004524594.1:24699529-24704788 GCF_000260255.1 Octodon degus | reverse complement strand
GAGTATGAAAATTTCCTTTAAGTACTTCTCTGAATACAGTTTTTCTAACAGCAATGGAACATCCATCTCTTTGAACGCAGGGCGGCTATCTCTCTGTGTCTCTCTCCATCCTTTCCCTCTCCAGCTCCTTTCATTGTCGCTCTTCTTGCAGCTGCTTTCTTGAGACTGGCCATTTTCAATTGGAGCAGGTAGTTGTGAACTCTGTCGAGGCAATATTGGCCCTGCTTCTGTGAATTCATCACTACTGAGGCTCTCATCGTGACACTTGTGTGAGTTTGGCATCCTCCTGGCTGCTATCGTGGAGGCCCTACACCCGTTGGGCATCTCACCCTGGTGGAAGGTCTGTGTGGCCTGACTGCACGCTAACCGCTTGCCCTCTCGGCTTCTCCTTGCCATCCTCTGATACCATCCCAGTGGTTCTTGCATGACAGATGCTTTGCTCATTGCAGACGCTGGAGTTCAAGCATGTCACATCCACACAGAGCTGAGGACAAAGCCCGGGGAACCCAGCACTCCAGGACCTGTAGTACTCCTTGCTGCTTCGGCCACCCCTGCTCGAAGTCCCTGGTCGTCTTCCGTGCCCCGGGGTGCACGCCACTTGTTGTATTTTATGGGTCGGTGCTGAAAGAAACGACGAGAAGACCTGATGAATGTAGCTTCAGAGGTCTCAATGAGATTAGTCTCTCTCCAAGTGAGCCGATTTTTTTCTTACAATAAGTTTTGCAATTTTATTTTTGTGTATATTGGTATGATTTTATTTAAATTTCTTGTGCAAAAGGTTCATTTTTCTTGGAAATGCAGTATTATAAGTTGAACTAAATTCAGAAATTTTAAATCTTTAAACATTTATTGCCTACTCCTTTCTACTTTGAGAATTCTAATTATATGAATAGAAGTTTCTTGTTTTTCACACAGTGAACTATTATGACTGATCTGTAATTTCTTTCTTCATTTTTTATTTTGGACATTTTTATTGTTATATTAAATTGTTTATGTTTCTAAATAATGTATTTTCAATTTGCAATGTATTAAAAAATTAAAATTAAAAGATTATATAAAAATAAATATTTTAAAAATATCAATAAACAATTACAGATTTTTACACAGATATTTAGAAATCTAACCATATACATCATTGTAGTATCACAGTTCTATGACAAGTTTTTCCTTGTCTCTTTTTACATTTATTACTTTTTTAAAATTTTATTAATTTATTAATTTATTTTTATTTTTAATCCTTACTCATAATTTTATTGATAAATAGCAATGAGACAGTTTCAAATCAAATTGGGAGGGCAGATTCTTAATTTTTTTTTTGCCAAAACTGGGGATTGAACTCAGGCCCTTGCACTTGCCAGAGAAGGACTTATTCTGCTGAGTCGTCTCCACAGCCTGGATAGTTTCAATAATTAAGACACTGCATACATTCTTCCTTGTGGTTAATTGCTGCACAAGATGCGGACATGATACTCAATTTATAAACACTAGTAGACCAAATCCCTCTATTCATTAAAAGAATGTTACGGAGTGTGTGGGAAAGCTTCCTGCTACCCTGCGTGGGCGGGACCAGTCACAACCCAGGCGCACCATGGGCCAGATACTCTCCCACCCCCTTGGAACACCCCCTACCACTCCGCAGCAACTTTCGCACCCTGCCCACAGAGTAGGAATTTCTGCCACTTTCCGGGAACCCCCAGACCCACTCATAGCCCAGGTCCGGTGAGTGTGCGGGAGAGCTTTTTGCTACCCTGCGCCGGCGGAACCAGTGCCAGGACAGGCGCAGAGTGGGACAGACCCTCTGCCACCACCTTGGGACGCCCCCACCACTCCGAAACACCTTGCCCACCCCACCCGCTGAGTAGGAATTACTACCACGTTCTGGGAACCCCCAGACCCAGGCCTAGTCCAGACCCTGTGAGTGTAAGGGAGAACTTCCTCTCCCCCCTACTCCACCTTGCCCCCTCCAGGCACAGCTCAGGCCTAGTATACAAGCCTGGGGTGTATCCCTGCAGCTGCAATCCCTGCAGAGAGTGTAGAGGATAGATCCAACCAGCTAGTCCAGGAGCAGAACATCTTGCCACAGGGGCACAACAGGTTCACCCTCAAGGGCAACAGCGGGAAGGAGCTGAGCACAGCAGCCAGACCCAATCCAAGCACAGCTGGATAAGTCCAAACATTGAAGAGCTGCACCTGAACTTCAGTACTTACAAAGGTTATAACTACAGAAAGATCTACAACAAAGGTGAGAAGACAGTGCTACACAAAATGACGAGAAGGAACAAAATGCAACCTCAGAACCCAAGCCCGCCTATAACAAGTGAAGAGAACATGAACACAGAACAAATTAGAAATCACACAGCTGAAAGCACTGAATCAAAGCCTTCTGAAATAAAGAAACAGGAGCAGAAAGGTATAGAGGACCTAAGATTTGAAATAAAAAAGAAATCCTTGGATTAATAACATCTGCACTAAAGAATCAAATTCAGAAACATATGGAGGAAACCCAGTGTCCACCCAGAACAAGTGTGGAGGACACTAGCTCGGCTCAACTGCATGGATTGATAGTGTCGATAGTAAATAAGCAACAGCAGAAAGATATAAAGGAAATCAGAGCGCAATTCTTTTCTAAAATAAAAAAAGAACTCGCAGAACTCATAGCATCTGAAGTAAAGAAGAATCTACAGAAACATAGGGAGGAAACCTAATCTGAAAAAAAAGGTGCAGTAAAAGAATTTATACCTGCTTCTATAGAAGATATTGATAAAAAAATAGAGGAGATTAGAAAAATGACGGACTCCTTGAATGAGCAATATAGGAAAACAATAGATCTCATGTAGCACAGTCAACGAGATATACAGGAAATTAAAATCTCAGTCACAAGCGTGCAAAACCGTGTAAGTGAAGGTGAAGACAGAGTTTTAGATTTTGAAGATATTGGTGCAGCTAGTGAAAAGATAAGAAAGGATCTCTTTAAAACAACGATGATGCAGGAAAGAATAATCCATCACCTGCAATATGATGCAAAGATGAACAATGTGAGAATAATAAGCATCAATGAGAAAGAAGGAGTCGATAAAAATGACATTAAAAAATATGGGTAGAAGTAATAGCAGAAAATTTCCCAAGTATGAGGAAACAATCTGACATTCAGGTACCTGAAGCATACAGAACACCAAGGAACCTCAACCCTATGAAAAACACACCGAGACATATAATAGTCAAGATCCCAGAAATTCAGCACAAGAATAATCTACTGAAAGCCACTAGAGAAAAGAAGCAGATCATGTTCAAAGCAAAACCCATCAGAATTACGGCTGACTTCTCTTCACAAACCATGCAGGGAAGAAGAGCATGGAGCAGAATACTTCAGGTCCTCTATGAAAACAAATTCCAACCCAGACTACTATACCCAGCAAAACACTCTTTCAATTTGATGGAGAAGTGAAATACTTCCATGACAAAGAACAGCTAAAGAATATTGCAATGAAAAAGCCAACCTTACACAGGCTACTGAAACATCTTCTATAGAGGGAAAATAATGATCAGAACTCCACAAATGAAATCAGAAGCAACCAACTAAATAGGGTAAGCAAATAAACCCAAGAGAAAAAGGAGTAAACGATAACAGGTAAATAACATGTCAATCATAAGCCAATACACCTCACTTCTAACAATCAATGTAAATACACTCAATTCACCAATTAAGAGAAATAGACTGGCACAATGCATTAGGAAACAAAATCCAACAATATGCTGTATACAAGAAACACATTTAACTCATACAGACATTGATAGGCTGAAAGTCAAAGGATGGAACACAATACTACATGCCCCAGCACCTCAGAAATCAGCAGGGGTAGCAATTCTATTCTCAGACAGTCTCAACTTCAAACCAACAATGATCAAGCGAAATAAAGAAGGCCACTATATACTGGTTAGGGGAAAAATTCAAGAGGAAGAGGTAACACTCATAAATATGTATGAACCAAACACGGGAGCACACAACTATATAAAGAAAATCTTAATGGACATGAAATTTCTAATATCCAATACCACAATTTTAACAGGAGACTTTAACACACCGTTATCTCCGAAAGTTAGGTCACCGAGACAAAAACTTAGCAAGGAAATAAGAGAACTGAACCAGAGTTTGAAAGAAATGGACATGGTGGACATATACAGAGTGTTCCACCCAAACACAGCTGAATACATACTTTTCTCAGCTGCACATGGTTCATTTTCTAAAACAGACCACATACTGGTCCATAAGTCATGTTTAAGTATATGCAACAAAACAAAAATTATCCAATGCACATTATCTGATCACAGTGCATTGAAATTGGAAATAAATGACAAAAGAAACCAGGAAAAATCTTTAAATACATCGAAATTAAATGACTCTCTACTCAACAACCAAGGGGTCACAGATGAAATTAAACAATATCTACAATTCAATGAAAATTCAAGCACAACTTATCGTAATTTACGGGATACGATGAAAGAAGGTATCAGAGGGAAATTCATAGCTGTGAACTCACACATTAGGAAAACAGAAAGGGAACAAATAACTACCCTAATGCTAAACCCTCAACAACAAGAAAAGGAAGAGCAAACCAAACCCAGAGCTCAAAGACGGGAGGAAATCATAAAGATAAAGCAGAAATTAATTCAATTGAGATGAAGAAAACAATTCAAAGAATTAACAAAGAAAAATGCGGGTTATTTGAAAGATTAAATAAAATTGATAAACCCCTAGCTAACCTCATCAAACAGAGGAAAGAAAAATTCAACTACAAGCAATAAGGAATGAAAAGATTGTAATTGCCACAAACGCAGTAGAAATTCACAAGATTTTCAATAGCTACTTTGATAATCTTTACTCTCACAGAATAAAAGACACAGAAGAAATGGACAGATTGCTAGAAAGGTACAAATTACCACAACCAAATCGACAAGATATAAGCACTCTCAATAGTCCAATAACAGCCAATGAAATGCGAGATGTAATTATAAACCGACTGGCAAAGAAAATTCCATGTCCGGATGGATTCACAGCTGAATTCTACAAGACACTTACAGAAGATTTAGTCCCTATACTCCTCAAACTCTTCCATGAAATGGAAAAGGAAGCATTCCTCCCAAAATGATTGCTGGAGACAAGTATTATACTAATACAAAACCGGGGAAAGATTCAAGAAAGAAAGAGAACTACAGGCCAATCTCCCTCATGAACATAGATGCCAAAATCCTCAATAAAAT
>NW_004524594.1:24697650-24698970 GCF_000260255.1 Octodon degus | reverse complement strand
ACAACAAACACACTGAGAGGGAAATTATAGAAACAATACCTTTTACAATAGCACCGAGGAAAATGAAATACCTTGGAATTAACCTAACTAATGAAGTCAAAGAACTTTTCAAGCAAAATTACAGTACTCTTAAAAAAGAGATCATAGAGGATTTCAAAAACATGGAAAGATATGCCATCCTCCTGCATAGGAAGAATCAACATGGCGAAGATGACCATACTCCCAAAATAGTTGTACAGATTTAATGTAATCCCTATCAGACTACCACCGACATATCTCACAGGCATAAGGAAATCAATCCTAAAATTTATCTGGACCTGGAAAAGACCTAGAATAGCAAAGGCAATTCTGTACAATAAAGATAAGGCAGGAGGCATTACAAATTCTGCCTGCAAATTATACTAAAAGGCTACTGCAATGAAATCAGCATGTAACTGGCATCAAAATAGACCTGAGGATCAATGGAATAGTTTAGAAGACACTGAAGCCCGTACGAACACACTCAGTAACCTTATCTTTGACAAAGTGGCCAAACTTTATCACTGCAAGAAAGATAGCCTCTTTAAAAAATGGTGCTGGAAATACTTGCCCTCTACATGCCAAAAACTCAAACTTGACCCAGGTCGATCACCATGCACTGAACTAAAGTCAACATGGATTAAAGATCTAAACATTAAAGCAGAGACACTAAATCTCCTGGAAGAGAAAGTAGGAGGAACTCTTGAAGACATAGGTGTAGGCAAAGAGTTCATGGACAGCAATCAAATTGCACGGGTAACAGTTGAAAATATTAACAACTGGGCCTGCTGTTCCTGAGAAGTTTTTTTCATGTCAAAAGATATTACCAACAAAGTGAAGAGGCAGCCCACAAATTTGGAAAAAATCATGACAAGTAAGTACTCAAAAAAAGGTCTGCTCTCTAGAATCTATAAAGAACTAAAAAACACGAGGGCTCCAAAATTTAAAGACCCAATCCAGAAATGGGCATCCGAGACGAAAACGCACTTCTCAGAGGAAGAAATGAAAAAAGGGAATAAATATAAGAAAAAATGCTCCACATCACTAGCCATGCAAAAAATGCAAATTAAAACCACATTGAGATATCATCTCACCCCAGGAAGAATGGGTATAATAAAGAAATCACCCAACAGCAAATTTTAGAGAGGCTGTGGGGAAAAAGGAACCCTTCTCCACTGCTGGTGGAAATGTAGACTGGGGCAAGCGTTATGGAAATCAGTATGGAGACTCCTTAGAAAAGTTGGTCTGGAAATCCCCTTTAAACCAGCTATTCCTCTACTGGGAATTTTCCCAGAGGATCTG
>NW_004524594.1:24696348-24697315 GCF_000260255.1 Octodon degus | reverse complement strand
AAAAATATTTTAAAAAAAGAATTGCAGCTTTTGGGTCTATAAGGTCAGTGAAATCCCCTCAGGATTTATCCTGACATCCTGTACCTCAGATTGTAGAACTTTTGTCAGTGTCAGCCATGTGGATAAATCACAGCCATTCCTTGGCCAATGTGCTCTCTGTGAAAGCCTGAGAGAATGTTTTCTCTCCATGTGACTCTCCTTAAGTATTCTGTACATCATCGATCACTTTCCTCTTTGGCCCCATAATGTCCTTGATCAGAAAATTGGGGACACCATCGTGTTACATGACTTTACAGTACAAGTTCTCATATGTCCTGACTCTTAATTGACCTTGGAAGGCTAGGTCCAAAATGTTGATTTTCTCTTCGGCCTTCCTTTTTCTCTAATCTTGGTCTGCAAACTTAAGTTTTTAACCATCCAGAATAGAAGCTTATTGTTATTATCATACAGCTTAGGGTGTTAAAATTAACCTCACTGTCTCTCTGAATATCAAACATCTTAGGCATAACATGGAATAGGTATTTTTCATCCAGTATTGATATGTTGACCTTTAAGTCCCTGAAGAATATGATGAAAAACATTTAAACATTAGAATATATATTTAAAAATAGGCATAGAAAATCATATACTTTTTATGTTTACAGATAAGTCCAAATATCTAACCATATACAACCTTGAAGCAGGGCAGACCGACAATATTCCTTTTCCTATCGCTTGCTTTCATTCATCACCCCCTTCTTTTTGAACAGTCATCTATCTGAGTGACAACACAGCAGCAACTTGCATGTCATGACAAGCAGCCCATACTCAAACGACCAGAATGACAGGCACTCCCAACATGAAACTACAATTACAGATTACCATCTTCAGTGCATTTTCTTAGTTCACAGTTATCAGTATATATAGTTAGGGTGAGAATCTTTCCAATTAACTGCTAGATTCAAAAATCTTCTGGAGATTCTCAGGA
>NW_004524594.1:24684608-24689748 GCF_000260255.1 Octodon degus | reverse complement strand
TTATTCCTTTTATTTCTTTCTCTTGTCTAATGGCTGTAGCTAATGATTCCAGAACTATATTGAATAGGAGAGGTAATAGAGGACATCCTTGTCTTGTACCCGATCTAAGAGTAAAAGATTTCATTTTTAGTTCTTTATAGATTCTAGAGAGCAAACATTTGTCTGAGTACTTATTTGTCATGATTTTTTCCAAATTTGTTGGTGCCTTTTCACTTTGTTGGTAATTTCTTTTGACGTGAAAAAACTTCTCAGTAAGAGCAGTTCCCAGTTGTTAATTCTTTCAACTGTTACGTGTGCGGTTTGATTTGTGTCCATGAACTCTTTGCCTACCCCTTTGTCTTCAAGAGTTCCACCTACTTTCTCTTCCAGGAGATTTAGTGTCTCTGCTTTAATGTGTAGATCTTTAATCCATTTTGACTTTAGTTTTGTGCATGGTGATAGACCTAGGTCAAGTTTGAGTTTTCGGCATGTAGAGCATGTCCTTTACCTGTTGTTCTTACTCCTTTTTCCCTGTATTTAATTGCTAGCCCTATTGAGTTGTTTGCTTCTGAGGGCATTTGTGGCCTTCTGATCATTTTGGTCCCTCTCTAGAATGTCTTTCAGTAGCTTGTGTAGGCTTGGCTTTGTCATCTCAAAATTCTTTAGCTGTTCTTTGTCATTGAAGTATTTCACTTCTCCATCAAACTTGAAAGAGAGTGTTGCAGGGTGTAGTAGTCTGGGTTGGAATTTGTTTTCATAGAGGACCTGAAGTACTCTGCTCCATGCTCTTCTAGCCTGCATTGTCTGTGATGAGATGTTGGCCATAAGTCTGATGGCTTTTCCTTTGAATGTGATCTGCTTCTTTTCTCTAGTGGCTTTCAGTATATTCTTCTTGTGCTTAATTTCTGGGATCTTGACTATTATATGTCTCAGTGTGTTTTTCTTTGGGTTGAGGTTACTTAGTGTTCAGTATGCTTCGGTTACCTGAATGTCAGAATGTTTCTTCATATTTGGAAAGTTTTCTGCTATTTTTTCTGCCCAGATTTTTTAATGTCATTTGTATTGACTCCTTCTTTCTCATTGATGCCTATTTGTCTCACATTGTTCATCTTTGCATTATCTTGCAGGTGATGGATTATTCTTTCCTGAATCCTCGTTGTTTTTAAGAGATCCTTTCTTACCTTTTCACTAGCTGCACCAGCATCTTCAAAATGTGAAACTCTGTCTTCATTGTCATTTAAATGGTTTTGCAAGCTTGTGATTGAGGTTTTAATTTTCTGTATATCTCTTTGACTCCACTTCATGTGATCTATTTCTTTCTTGTATTGCTCATTCAAGGAATCCGTCATTTTTGTAATCTCCTCTATTTTTTTGTATCAATGTCTACTTTAGAAGCACTTATAAATTCTTTTAGTGCAGTGTTTTTTTCACATTGGGTTTCCTCCCTATATTTCTGTAGTTGCTTCTTTACTTCAAATGCTATGTGTTCTGAGAGTTCTTTTTCTATTTTAGAAAATTGCTCTCTCATTACCTCTATATCTTTCTGCTGTTGCTTATTTACTATCAACTCTATTAATTCATGCATTTGAGCTGAGCTAGTGTCCTCTGCACTTATTCTGGGGGGCCATTGTGTTTTCTCCATATTTTTCTGCATTTGATTCTTTACTGCAGATGCTATTAATCGAAGGATTTCTTTTTTTATTTCCAATCTGAGTTCCTCTATACCTTTGTGCAGCTGTTTCTTTACTTCAGAAGCCATTGATTCATTGCTTTCAGCTGTGTGATTTCCAATTTGTTATGTGTTAGTGTCCTCTGAACTTGTTATGGGTGGGCGTGAGTTCTAAGGTTGCATTTTCTTCCTTCTCATCATTTTTTGTAGCACTGTCTTCTGACCTTTGTTGTAGATCTTTGTTGTAGTTATAAACTTAGCCCGTACTGAATTTCAGGTTCAGATCTACAAAATTTGGATTTATCCAACTGTGCCTGGCTTGGGTCTGGCTGCTGTGCGCAGCTCCTTCCTGCTGCTTCCCTTAAGGCTGAACCTTTTGTGACCTGTGGCAAGATGTTCTGCTCCTGGAGTAACTGGGTGGTTCTATCCTCTACACTCTTTGCAGGGATGGCAGCTCCAGAGTTATATCCCAGGCATGTATGCCAGGCCTGATCTGAGCCTGGAGGGGACAAGGTGGAGTAGGGGGAAGAGCCAGCTCTCCCACACACTCACCGGGTCTGGGCTAGGACTGGTTCTGGGGGTTCCCGGAATGTGGCAGAAATTCCTACTCAGCAGGCGGGTAGGGGATGCACTGCGGAGTGTTGTGGGGCATTCCAATGGGGCGGATGAGGGTCTAACCCATGCTGCGCCTGGGCTGGACTGAGTAGTTGGTCCCGCCGGCACAGGGTAGCCGTAAGCTCTCCCACACATTCACTCGACCTGTGCTAGGACTGGTTCTGGGGGTTCCCTGTACACAGCAGAAATTTCTACTCAGTGGCCAGTGTGGGGGAGGTACTGTGGAGTGGTGGGAGGCATCCCAAGGGGGTGGAAAAGGGTCTCACCCATGCTTCACCTGGGATGGGATGAGTAGTTGGTACTGCCGGTGCAGGGTAACCGGAAACTCTCCCACACACTCACCGGACCTGGGCTAGGACTGGGTCTCTAAATAGATTTTTTTAAAGAAGAAAATTTAAACATTCTTGAAAGCAAGCAGTACTAAGCAATCATATGCTCAATCTTGCATAATTATATCTGTCAATCTGACAACAAATTTGACGATAAAATAGATAGTATATCAACCACTGTTCTTCAGGAACTCTTGCTTTGAGAATCTATAACATATGTATTATTGTATGTTACCCTGTTTCTGTCTTTGTTTCTGATTTTTGTTCTGGCTTTTGTTTTTACTTTGCAAAATAACATTAAATTATGTTAAACTGAAAATAAAAAAACTCACTCACAAAATCAAGTAGCTGGTGCATGAGTGCATGAGGCTTTTGGGAAAACAATGAGATTCAAATCCTAACATATCACACAGGTGGTAGGCAAAGGCCTAGGCCAATCTACTGTGACTGGTGACCTTATGTGAAAAGTATATTTAGCAACCAGGGAGATGGCTCAGTAGAATAAGCACTTGCCTGGCAAGTGCAAGGGCCTGAGTTCAATCTCAGTTATTTAAAACAATAAATACATAAATAATATTGGGACACACAGGGAGGGAGACCTCAGGAATCGACATTAACAGAGGAGATTCCCTTGGCCAAAACAGTAAGCAAGTGACACTCAGGAAGACATGGAATAGGGCCCCAAGGACCAGAAAGAGCAATGGTGGTACTGATGGACTTGAAACCTCCAAAACCGAGGAAAAAATTTCTACTGTAACACACACACACTCTATATATGCATTCGAACAAGTGAGCCAGGAAAACAGGGTGGAAGAGTGGAATCATGACAGCACAGTGACAAAGTCCACAGGTGGTGTCCTAAAGGGATGAGACATAATCTGCACCAGTGACATCCTGTGGGATATTGCTGAGACAGATCTCCTTAAGGTAACCAGTAAATCTCCATCTGGGCACAATGGGATCCAGCCTAGGCCTGCGATGTGAGTGAGACCGTCCTCCGCGCTCTCAGAACCCCTCCACGCCTCTGGATCCAGCCCAGTGGCACAAGTGAGACCTTTCTCTGCTCTCGGGATCCCACCACACCCCCGGAACCAGCACAAGCCCAGGCCCGGCGAGTGTGTGAGAGAGCTTCCTCACTACCCTGTGACCCCTTCTCTGTTCAAGACATAGCCCAGGCCTGGCATACAGGCCTGAGTTGAAGCTGCACAGCTGAAGTCCCTGCAGAGAGAGTACAGGACTGAACAACCCAGCTAACCCAGGAGAAAAACATCTTGTCAGAGGGGCATAACAGGTTCACTCCCAAGGGCTGCAGCAGGAAGGAGCTGAGCACAGCAGCCATACCCAAGCCTGGAACAACTGAATGAATTCAAAATTTGTAGATCTGAACCCCAATATCAGCGGGTGCTCAGGTTACAACTGCACCAAAGATCTAACAAAAAGTCAAAGTAGAGTGCTATGAAAATGACAAAAAGAAGGAGAAAAATGTAATCTCTGACCCTAAGCCCACCCAGAAGAAGTGCAGAGGACACTAGCACAGAAGAAATTGGGAATCGTACAGGTGATATGTCTGAATCGATAGCGTCTGAAATAAAGAAACAACTGGAGAAAGATTTAGAGGAACTCAGGTAAGAAATAACCTCTGAAATAAAAAAAGATATATCAGAATTAATACAGTCTGAAGTAAAGAATCAAATACAAAAAAAAATACAAAAGAATCAAATACAGAAACATATGGAGGAAGTCCCTGATGAGAAAAAACCTCTCAGTAAAAGAATTAATAACTGCATTTCAAGAAGACACTGAAAAAAAATTACAGTAGATGAGAAAAATGACAGATTCCTTGAAAGAGGAATACAGGAAAGAAATAGATCTCATGAGGCAGAGTCAAAGAGATATAGAGGAAAATAAAATCTCAGTCACAAGCCTGCAAAACCTTTTCAGTGAAAGTGAAGACAGAGTTTCAGATCTTGAACATGCTGGTGAACCAAGTGAAAAGGTAAGAAGAGGTCTCTTAAGAACAACAAGGATGCAGGAAATAATAATTCATCACCTGCAACACAATGCAAAGATGAATATTGTGAGACTAATTGGCATCAATGAGAAACAAGAAGTCAATATAAATCATATAAAAAGAATATGGGCAGAAGTAATAGCAGAAAACTTCAAATATGAGGACAAAATCTGACATTCAGGTAACTGAAGCATACACAATGCCAAATAACTTCAACCTAATTAAAAACACACTGAGACCTATAACATTCAAGATCCCAGAAATCCACAACAACAATAATATACTGAAAGTCACAAGAGCAAAAAAGCAGATCACACTCAAGGCAAATCCATCAGAAGTACGGCCGACTTCTCTTCACAAACCACGAAGGCAAGAAGAGCATGAAGCAGAGTAGTTCAAGCCCTCTATGAAAACAAATTCCAGCCCAGAATACTATACCCTGCAAAACTCTCTTTCAAGTTTGATGGAGAACTGAAATACTTCCATGACACAGAACAACTAAAGAATTTCATGATGACAAAGACAACACTACACAGA
>NW_004524594.1:24674878-24681498 GCF_000260255.1 Octodon degus | reverse complement strand
TTATTTCACTTATGAGTATATGTTCAAGTGGCATCCAAGAAGACAAGTCTTAATGGTCATTAAAAATCTAATATCCAATACCACAATCTTAACAGGAGATCTCAACATCCCCTTATCCCAAAAAGATAGTTCAAGCAGACAAAAAATTAGCAATGAATTAGCAGAACTGAACCAGAGCTTGGAACAAATGGACTTGGTGGACATATTCAGAGTGTTCCACCCAACCACAGCTCAATAAACATTTTTGTCAGCTGCACATGTTTCATTTTCTAAAATAGACCACATACTAGTGCATGGGTCCTGCTTAAGTGTATGCAAGAAAACAGAAATATTCCATGCATATGATCTGAACACAGTGCAATGAAACTGGAAATAAATGACAAAAGAAACCAGAAAAAACCCTAAATACATGGAAATTAAATAGGTCAGAGATGAAAGTAAACAAGAAATTCAATAATATCTGCAATTCAATGAAAATTCAAGCACAACTTATTAGAATTTATTGGATGTGATGAAAGCAATTCTCGGAAGGAAACTTATAGCTGTAAACTCACACAGGAGGAAAGCAGAATGGGAACCAAAAACACCCTAGTGCTGCACCTCCAACATCTACAAAAGGAAGAGCAAATGAAACCCAGAACCCAAAGACTGGAAGAAATCGTAAAGATTGGAGCAAAAATTAATTCAATTGAGACAAGGAAAACAGTTCAAAGAATTAACGAATCAAAATCTGGATCTTTGAAAGATTAAGAAAATCGATAAGCCCCAAGCGAACCTCAGCAAAAAGAGGAAAGGAAGAATTCAAATACAAGGTATAAGGAATGAAAGGGATATAATCACCATCTTTCACAGAGCGCAAGTTGGTCAAACAATGACTGTGACTCATCCATATGGCTGACACTGACAAAAAAAAAATCTATAAATGGTGGTACAAGGTTTCAGAATAAATCCTGAGTGGATATGACTGATTTTGTCAGATACAAAAGCTTCATTTCTTGTTATGTAGATCTTGCTTCATCTTGTTCTTAACCATCCAGCAGAAAATTATAAAAAGAAGGTATAAAAAGGAAAGCCACATTAATATGCACAGCTGTAAAAGACTCAAGTCAACAATTTCTGACATTGCCAGTCTTATGGAAAACCTACTACTATTATGGACTACTGGACTATATTGGAATATTTTGCTGAATTCTCACACCTATAGTATTTAAATGACAATGGAATAGCCTTCCCTCACAAAACTAATCAAAAGCATGGGACACAAATGAATGACCTTTTTGTGTGTGTATATTCAAAATAATTAAGATAGACATACAGATACTGTCTCTTAATTTCATAAATAGGAAGATTGGTTCTAGTAGTGTTTGTAAACAGGATATCATGTCCACATCTTCTACAGTGAATAACCACTAAGACAACAATATGCAATGTATTAATAACTGAAACTGTCCAACTAGTCGGAATTGAAACTGTCTAATTGCTATTTTTTTCTCATTAGAATTATGGAAAAAACAGAAAAGAATCTCCATCTGTATTCCTTGTGTCAGAAAAGCAAAGCAAAACAAACTAAATGGGACCTAACAAACCATAGCAAAAGTAAACATTGCATCTATCTTCAACCTCTTCCCCTAACTGACAGTTTTCATCCTGATTCTTCCATGACCTGTTTTGGTTATGGCTGGTGAGCTGATGCATGTTATTTTTCTTTCAAGACACAGCGGTCACTCTCCTACAGTGTGGACACTGGGAGATATCAGGAAAAGACCTTAAGTTGGGTGACATTTTTCAGGATCACTTCCTGTTCTCAATGACTGTTGAGCCAAGGGCATATTTGGCTTCTGAGGAATGTCTGTTTCTGCAACTGCCAACACCAGCAGTGCAAGTCTGTCTGTCGCTCCCCTCTGGTCTCTCTCTCTCTCTCTCTCTCTCTCTCTCTCTCGCTCTCGCTCTCGCTCTCGCTCTCGCTCTCTGTCTCTCTCTCTCTCTGTCTCTCTCTGTCTCTGTCTCTCTCTTTTTCTCTCTCTTTCCTTCTCTCTCCTTCTCTCTCCCTCTCCCTTTCTCTATCTTCTTCTATTTTGTTTTTCTTCATGAATGATGAGCACAAGCCCTGTTCATGACCACTCATCACTAGATTGACCTCTCATATGGAACCTGTAGATACCAGAAGAAGACATGGAAATCAATAGAGGTATCTGGAGGTGCAAATGCTCTACTCTTTCGCTAATGGTAAAGCCCACGTGCACAGCAGGAACACCTCACTGCAGAAATCACAAGTGTCCACTGCTGAGATAGTCTCCCTTCAGAATGGTTCTGTATATATAAAAGCCAAAAAAGTGAAAAATGTGGCTCCTCACCATGTCTGTAACACAAAGGCAACAAATTTCATGGTACACGATTTCTTCCTGATACACCCTCTTCACCCTGCACAAAAGATCTGTGCACCTATGTCCCTACTGAAGAATCCAAAAAATCATGGGGCCATTTACTTACAATTTGAAGGAGCATGGCTCTTCCTACTACCCTCCAACCAAACTGTTCTCAAAACTGCACCAGTCCTACACCTGAATGAACAGTTACTCAGGACCGAAACAAGTCTGAATTTATGAGAGATAGTTGCTTAAACCTCCTACTTTGGATATTCCTTTGAAAGAATGAGGGTGTAGCATCTGCCAAATAGCTCACTGCTTGCAGGCGTTTTAAACTGGGGTTTTGATCTCTGGACTTGCCACCCATTCCGCACCCTCGGGTGCATTCAAACAGAGACGCAGACTGTGTACGGTGGTGTGAGCCTGTAATCCCAGCACTTGGGAGTCTGTAAAAAAGAATCGATGTGAGTCCAATCTGGTAGTGAGACCTGGAGCACCCTGTAGACCCTTCCCTAAAATAAAAAATAAAACAAATTAAAAAATGAGGATATAACCCTGGAGACAGGTGATAGAACAGCTCTTAAACAAAGACAAAACAACCGTTTGACCTAAGGAAACTGCGGGAAACACACAAAGTGCAACTCAGTATTTGAAAGATAATTAGATCATGGCGACTGAGACATACAAAGAACTACTGCATAGAACATGAAATAAAGGATTTCTCCTGAAAGGCCTAAGTGAAAAGCTACACAGAAGATTAAGAGTCACCACCTGAAGATGGAATCAGAAAAATACCAGAATGCCAGAAGTAGGGTTAGGAGAGTGAGGAGCATTGCTTGTGAAAATATTATTAAGGAAATCCCGTGATGAAAACTAATTTGAAGATACACCATAGACTTTGTCAGTAAAACCAACTGTGGATTCAGGGCCATTGAGACGTCCTCAGAGATCGCAGACCACCTTATTCAGTAGTGGTGATTGACAAGATTTGCAGAAACAATACCCACAAACAGTTGTACCAAACATACAAACAGAAGGAGAGACTGTAGACCTAGGCTTAAAGAGAAAAAATGCAGTGGTCCATGTAGCCTCCATAGGTATCATGATGCTGAGAAAACACCGTGGGTTATCCATGGACAATTTCATTTTAATATCTAACAAGAATATTGGCAAAAATGACGTGTGTTAGGAATTTGTATCTAGAACACAAAGGCTTTCCCTAGTAGGGTCAGTTGCAGTGAAATCTGGAAAATCTTTTTGAGTTTGAGCAGATTGCAGTCCACGTTGAATTACCACGTGTTCACACGTGTGTTCTCTGAACCTTTTATTTAGGGAGGTGAGCAGACTCGACCTGTATATCATTAACAACTTCAGTGAAGTAGACAACTAGGGGAACATACAATCCAGGTAAATAAATATCTTGTACAATTACAGCAAGAGACATAAAACCAGGTTCCATTTGGACTATGAGATCATTGCCCATCCAAATGCAAATGTGTACTTTTGTATTGGACCCTCAAGGCAGAGTGAAGAGTCAGGACAAAATCACACAACTGGCACACAGGCAGAAGCTGAAGAAGTAATGCAACATCACTCCTAATATCTGAGGATAAAGTGTAGTCCAAGTTCTTTCAATCCTGTGGCCCAGGTCCCGTGGTGAAATGCTTAGAAACAAGACAATGGCAACGTCCTTCTCATCATCTTCTGGGCTACAGTCCAAGATGGAAGTAAGATATGCCAGCCATCCTGGTATTTTATTTGGAAGGGCACACAGCATGGAGGTGAAGGTGCCATTTTTCAGATCCTCTTTATAAAGGAGCTGCCCTGTTTGCCCAGTGCAGACTCAGGAGCAGCTCCACAGCCTCCTTCAAGATGCTGGTGGTCCTGCTGACAGCGGCCCTACTGGCCTTGAGCTCCATTCAGAGCTCAAGTGCAGGTATGAGAAATGGGGTCCTGGGTCACTCAGCTTGGGGTTCAGGAGACCACACTCCAAGGCGGTGAGGGTGTACCATAAGGAGAATTCAATGAAAGGAGAGGCAGGACTATGGAGGTCTTATGGCAAGGGTATGATGACTGAGGCCAGTATTCCTTATCAGGACAATGTAATTCAAGTTACAATAATATCAGCACGAATATAAATTTACTTCTGTTTGACTTTTGAACAGTAAAATAAATACTTTTGTGTTTGCATTTAAATTGTTCTGTGCTGTGAAGCATGGATGGGACTATGAGGGGATTGACACTGGGAAGCCCCGTGGTGGGGATATTTCCAAGTTCTGGCTGCGTGGAGCAGGCTTTCTGCTCGGGTGATTCAGGGCTGATCAGAGATATGGAGCATCTCTAAGAGTTAAATCAAAGAGCCTAAATTTGAGAGCAAATTTCAGTATTGATGGAGTGATACAGGAATATCATGGATCATTTTCTCTGAACCACATACAATATTTCAACATATTTTGAGGTTATGTCATTTGATTCACAAATGCCTCATACTGGTTTAAATTTATGTAAAAGATTTTTAAGTAAACATAGGACTTAATGAAGGAAAACTGTAAGCCAATGAGTAACACGATACTGAAATAAATAGAATATTTAAAAGAATTATCAGTGAAGGGTGATAGAGTCTGAGGAGGACAAAAAGGAAGTGTCTACCAGGTCCTCTTTAAAAGGGTTTGAGATTCAGCAAGACACCTTCTCTGCCACCTATTAAATCTGCTTATATGTCCAACAATATGATCCCAGTGAGGGGCTGGGTGCTACAGAGAGTTCATGTGGGGCTATGTAAGTTGCTGTTTAAAGCCACCTTTCCTTGTAGTAATTTTTTCAGCTCTTACAGGGTGGCAGCTGACCGTGCACCTCATCTGTGCTTTATTTTCTAGAGCTCATCTATGAAGCGTCTTCCTCCCAGATATCAGGTAAAACCAAATTGTTGCACAGTCAACTTTCACTCACTTCCTTCCCGAAGGTATTTTTCTGGCGTCTGGCATCGAATCTTTATCTGTATGTTGGGGAATGGATGATTGCTCCATACCCCTCTAAAAATATAGAAAAAATTCAACACCTGGCATTCTGAGGAGCAGAAGCTAGGTAACCTTGTTCGTTAAGAGAGAGAACTAGTGTCAGAGGCAATGGGCAGAGGGAGGCTCCCTGTGTACTCACAGAGCGACCACTGACTGACGAAGCACTGTGGGGGCTCGCTCATTTTTTTGCTCAGCTCTTCCATGGTACTGGGATTCACTGTATGTCCTCCTTATTTCCTGTGCTCCTTCTTAAGACCATATGGTCACCTGTGACATGCCCAAAAATATGTGGCTATGGAATTTCTCTCTATGTTTCTGCACTCACCTGTGTCCTCACAGATGATAAAGAAGAGGCCACCACCTTTCTGTGAACTCGATATGATCTGTCCCTTCGATCAGAAGGATCTAAGGCTTTTCTCCACCTAGCTTACTCTGCACCTACACCTACTTTCCACAACACACTTAGGCGTCCTGAACAGATTCACTGGCAGAAAATTCACACAGTATTGTGTGCCAACATACAACCAGGAACACAAATGCAATTCATTATCATTTTCTTCACTCTTCATGTCTCAGAAATGTCTCTGTTCACTAAAAGAATCCACGTTCTACTTTTAGCCAAAGGAGAGCAACTACAGTCCCTGGTGGCCATCATTCAGGTTTTCTGCATGACCCACATGTTTTGTGCATGGGTCTAGAGCCACTGTCTGTGGAAAGGCACTGGGCATGAGGGAGAAGGCTGAGAGTGTGGTGTGTGGAAGGGAAGAGTCATGTGACCCTGAGTTCATCAACCGTTGAGCTTTGACCTTTTAGATTTTGGGAACCAACGTCAGGACTCTGCTGAGGAAGTAGACCGGCCACAAGAAAGCACCCCTGGTGATGATGCAGATGAAGGTGATGATGAAGAAGAAGGTGATGGTTCCCAGGAGGCACCACCCAAGCCACCTCCTCGGCCTCCTCAGGGAAAACCCCCTAGACCACCCCAGCAGAAACCTCGTCCAACACCTCCTTCGGGAAACCAGCAGAGACCACCCCAACAAAAAGGTCAGCAACAGAACCGCCCTTCCCGTTCCTTAAATAAACAAGGACCACCCCAGCAAGGAGGAACACAAAAACCACCCGGCCCCCCTCGTCCATGAAATCAGCAGGGACCACCCCCACAAGGAGGCCAGCAGCAACCCAATGGTCCTCCTGCTCCAGGAAACCAGCAGGGACCACCCCAACAAGGAGGCCAGCA
>NW_004524594.1:24664339-24674308 GCF_000260255.1 Octodon degus | reverse complement strand
CCTCCTGCTCCAGGAAACCAGCAGGGACCACCCCAACAAGGAGGCCAGCAGCAGAATCGCCCTTCTCGATCCTTAAATAAACAAGGACCACCCCAACAAGGAGGCCCACAAAAACCACCTGGCCCCCCTCGACCAGGAAGCCAGCAGGGAAAACCCCAACAAGGAGGCCCACAGAAACCAAATGGCCCTCCTCCTCCTGGAAACCAGCAGGGACCACCTCATTCAGAAGGTAGTTACCTGTGCTTTTGCTCCTTACCCACTGAAAGGCCTAGGGATCTTGAACCACTTCAGAAATCAATAAATCACACAGACACCCCACGCAGATCCTCAGCATCATGGTCCGAGGCTGGTACTGGGTGGGATTTATGATCACTCTTCACCAGTGACCCACATTCCAGTACTTCGAAAAGATTTGTAGGACGACCACTCATCTGGCATCCAGTTCAGGCTGTATGGTCAGCAAAACCAGACGTTCTGTGATGCCATTTAGATATTCTGCATTACAATAGCATGATCCTTAAGTCTGAAAAAGCTCTAGTGCCAAAACTGATTTTCAGCAACAGGGGGCCTACAATTCTGTTGAGCCCATGTTGAGCAGCTGTGTACCGAGGCACCAGGTCAGTGTTATCTCTTTGGTCCTCTGCCTCCTTCTCAGAGCTAGTGACTTCCAGTGTCTTATTTCCACCTGACCTCTTACAGCACGGATCCACCTCACACCACCCCTGTTAGTCCCAAAGCTGTTGACAAAGAACATTCAAGTCTATGCTTTTCAATGTCACACTGAGTTTTAAATCCTCACATCAACTTAGGTTCTGTCCAGTATGAAAACTACGCTAATTGAAGAGAAGTGCAGGACGTGAAATGTGAAAGGCCCACTTCATCCTGTCTCCCACACCCCAATCCAGAATTTTTTCTTCATATCCTCTTCGAGATGGCTGCGTACCCACGGAGACACATCACCCATTTTCTCCACAGATTATGCCATAAGAAGCTCTCTCTGGCCCTCTTTGCATAGCATATGTCTTAGCAAATGTCCAAGTTATCTCACACAATTTCATACATCTATTATCTTTCTCTCTTTGTTCCAAGATCCTCCCTTGTTTGTCGCTTCGCTACTCCCCACTTATCTTATCTTTCTATTGTTTGTCTTCCTTTTCTCTTCTTTCTTTCCTCTGTTCCCTCCCATTCTCCCTCTGTCCCTCACTCTTTGTCCTTACCTTGCTTTTTTCCTCCTGTACCAGTGATTTTTCTTACTTGCTTCTTCATGTAGTTTTCAAGTCATGTACCATTCCGTTCTGTAATTGTATGCTTTTAATTTTATCGGTCTGATCATGCCAATGGTCACTTTGATAGGTTTAAATTTCATTGTAATTAGGTGTTGTGTTGTTCCTCCTCCTCAAAATATCTTCCAAAATATTTGTAGCAACAAGAAGTTAAACAGCTTAGGAATAATCTTCATTTCTTACTTTTGCTTCCAATAATTTAGAGCACATTATGTTCTGACAGTCCAAGAAGAATTGACAAGGAGAAATTTGGAAGAAAGTGGAAGGACAAGGTCAGAGGGAGAGATGTTTCTGTTTCCCCTCCCTCGCTTCAGTGTTACTAGTAAGGTATCCTGAACTTCGTGCCATATGGCATCTCCTCGGTAACGTTCTTCCTTTGTTGTTTCAGAGAGTGAATGAGAAGATGATGCCCTTCAGAAAACTAGACTATTGGTACCTTGGACTCATAGATGTTTCGCCCATATTTCAATAAATCATGCAGCATGCAATTTCTGGTTGTCGTTTCTTAATCTTGGTGCTGGGGAATCTTGAATTTAAGAACCACTGATGCAATTTTTGAGATCCTGTGCTCTTTCTTGTTATTCCTTTGCTTGTGATTAGTCACAGTGCAGGCCTTGGGCAAAATGTCTTCCATCATTGTGATTCTTCTTGTAGTCTATAGGAAACATGAACGTGCTCAACAGTAGTTTTAGACTATCTGTTAATATTTGGCAATTCAAAATACAGAAGAAATTATGGAAACCCTGCTGTGGCGGGACCTTTCTGGTCCAAGCCCAGGTGCAGCGTGGGTGAGACCCACATCCACCCCCTTGGGACCGCACCACAACTCCGCAGCCCCACCCCACACTCCCTCCCAGTGTGTGAAAACATCTGCTGCGTACTCAGACCCCGAGATCCAGTCCTAGCCCAGGCCCCGTAAGTGTGTGGAGAGAACTTCCTCTCCTCCCTACACCATCTTGTGCCCTTCAGACTCAGCTCAGGCCTGGCATACAGGCCTGTGGTGAAACACTGCAGCCTCATGTCCTGCTGAGAGAGTAGAGGACAGAAACACCCAGCTAGTCCAGGAGTAGAACATCTTGCCAGAGGGGCACAACAGGTTCACTCCATGAGGGCAGCAGGAAGCAGCTCTGCACAGCAGCCAGGCCTAAGCCAAGCACAGCAGGATAAATTCAAATTTGGTAGATCTGCACCTAAATTTCAGTAGGTGCTAAGGTTATAACTGCACCAAAGCTCTACAACAAGGCTCAGAAGACAGAGCTATAGAAAATGACAACGAGAAGCAGCAAAATGCAATCTCAGACCCCAAGCCCACCCATAACAAGTGCAGAGGACAATAACACAGAGCAAATTGGGAATCACACAGCTGAAATCAATGAATCAACAGCTTCTGAAATAAACAACTGCAGGAAAGTACAGAGGAACTCAGATTGGAAATGAAAAGAGAAACCCCTGAACTAATAGCATCTGCAGTAAAGAATCAAGTGCAGAGTCATATGGAGGAAACTCAATGGCCACACAGAAAAAGTGCAGCAGACACTAGTTCAGCTGTAGTGTGTGAATTAATAGCGTCAAAAGCAAATAAACAACCACAGAAAGCTGTAGAGGAACTCACAGCAGAAATCTTTTTTGAAATAAAAAAGAATTCTCTGAACTCATGGAATCTGAAGTAAAGAATCAAATACAGAAAAATAGGGAAGAAACCCAAACTGCAAAACCAATCTGCAGTAAAAGAATTAATAACTGCTTCTAAAGAAGACATTGATTAAAAAGGAAAACAGGAGAAGATTAGAAAAATGATGGATTCCTTGAATGAGCAATTCAAGGAAGAAAGAGATTGCAGGAAGCAGACTCAAAGAGATATAGAAAAACTTAATATCTCAATCACAAGCTTACAAAATCATTTCAGTGAAAGTGAAGACAGAGTTTCAGATCTTGAAGATGCTGATGCAGCTAGTGAAAAGGTAAGAAAAGATCTCTGAAAAACAACTAGGAAGAAGAAAAAATAATCCATCACTCACACGACGATGCAAAGATGAACAAATTGAGACTAATACGTATCAGTGAGAAAGATGGAGTCAATACAAATGACATTAAAAAAAATATGGGCAGAAGAAATAGCAGAAAACTTCCCAAACATGAGGAAACAATCTGACATTCAGGTAACTGAAGCATACAGAATGCTAAGTAAACTCACCCCAATTAATAGCGCACCGAGGCATACAATAGTCAAGATCCCAGATGTGGAGCACAAGAATAATATACTGAAAGCCACAAGAGAAAAGAAGCAGAGACCCAGTCCTAACCCAGGTCCAGTGAGTGTGTGGGACAGCTTCCTGCTACTCTGCTCCCGCGGGAATAATCCCAGCCCAGGCGCAGCGTGGGATGGACCTTCTCCCACCACCTTTGGCCACCCCCCACCACCCCGCAGCACATCCCCAATCCCGCCCGCCAAGTTGGAATTTCTGCTGCGATCCGGGAACCCCCAGACCCAGTCCTAGCCCAGGTCTCCTGAGTGTGTGGGAGAGCTTCCTCTTCCCCCTACTTCACCTTGCCCCCTCCAGGCACAGCTCAGCCCTGGCATACACGCCTGGGGTGTAACCCTGCAGATGCAATCCCTGTAGAGAGTGTAGAGGATAGATCCAACGAGCTAGTCTGGGAGAACAACATCTTGCCACCGGGGCACAACAGGTTCACCCTCAAGGGCAACAGCCGGAAGGCGCTGAGCACAGCAGCCAGACCCAAGCCAGACACAGCTGGATAAGTCCAAACTTTGTAGAGCTGCACCTAAACTTCATTACGTGCAAAGGATATAACTACAGCAAAGATCTACAACAAAGGTCAGAAGACAGTGCTACACAAAATGACGAGAAGGAACAAAATGCAACCTCAGAACCCAAGCCCACCCGTAACGAGTGCAGAGGACACTAACACAGAAAAAATTGGAAATCACACAGCTGAAAGCAATGAATCAATGGCTTCTGAAATAAAGAAACAGCTGCAGAAAGATATAGAGGACCTCAGATTGGAAATAAAAAAAGAAATCCCTGTATTAATAACATCTGCACTAAAGAATCAAATGCAGACACATATGGAAGAAACCCAGTGCCCACCCAGAACAACTGCGGAGGACACTAGCTCGGCTCAAATGCATGAATTAATAGCGTCGATAGTAAATAAGCAACAACAGAAAGATATAGAGGAAAATAGAGTGCAATTCTTTTCTGAAATAAAAAAAAGAACTCTCAGAATGCATAGCATCTGAAGTAAAGAGGCAAGTACAGAAATATAGGCAGGAAACCCAATCTGAAAAAAAACACTGCAGTAAAAGAATTTATAACTGCCTCTAAAAAAGATATTGATAGTAAAATACAAGAGGTTAGAAAAATGACGGATTCCTTGAATGAGCAATACAGGAAGGAAATAGATCACAATAAGCAGAGTGAAAGAGATATAGAGGAAATTAAAATCTCAATCACATGCTTGAAAAACCATTTAAGTGAATGTGAAGACAGAGTTTCAGATCTTGATGATGCTGGTGCAGCTTGTGAAAAAGTAAGAAAGGATCTCTTAAAAACAATGAGGATGCAAGAAAGAATAGTCCATCACCTGCAAGATGATGCAAAGATGAACAATCTGAGACTAATAGGTATAAATGAGAAATAAGAAGTCAACACAAACGACATTAAAAAAATATGGGCAGAAGTAATAACAGAAAACTTCCCAAATATGAGGAAATAATCTGACATTCAGGTAACTGAATCATACAGAATGCCAAGAAACCTCAACCCAATGAAAAACACACTGAGAGATATAATAGTCAAGATCCCAGAAATTCAGCACAAGAATAATCTACTGAAAGCCGCTAGAGAAAAGAAGCAGATCACATTCAAAGCAAAACCCATCAGAATTACCCCCGACTTCTCTTCAGAAAACATGCGGGCAAGAAGATTATGGAGCAGAATACTTCAGGTTCTCTATGAAAACAAATTCCAGCCCAGACTACTATACCCTGCAAAACTCTCTTTCAAGTTTGATGGAGAAGTGAAATACTTCCATGACAAAGAACAGCTAAAGAATTTCGTGATGACAAAGTCAACCTTACACAGGATGCAGGAAGATATTCTAGAGAGGGGAAGAAACGATCAGTACTCCACACATGAAATCAGAAGCAACCAACTAAATAGGGTAAGCAAATAAACACAGGAGAAAAAGGAGTAAACGATAACAGGAAAACAACATGTCAAAAATAAGTCAATACATATCAATTCTAACCATCAATGTAAATGGACTCAATTCACCAATTAAGAGAAATAGAGTGGCACAGTGGATTAGGAAACAAATCCAACAATATGCTGTATACAAGAAACGCATTTAACTCATAGACATTCATAGGCTGAAAGTCAGAGGATGGAACAAAATACTATATGCCCCAGCACCTCAGAAAACAGCAGGGGTAGCAATTGTATTCTCAGACAGTCTCAACTTCAAATCAACAATGATCAAGTGAAATAAAGACAGCCACTATATTCTGGCTAGGGGAAAAATTGAAGAGGAAGAGATAACACTCATAAATATGTATGCACCAAACACGGGAGCACCCAACTATATAAAGCAAATCATAATGGGCATGAAAAATCTATACAATACCACAATTTTAACAGGAGACCTTAACACACCCTTATCTCCAAAAGATAGGTCTATCAGACAAAACTTAGCAAAGAAATAACAGAACTGAACCAGAGTTTGAAACAAATGGACTTGGAGGACATGTACAGACTGTTCGACCCTAACACAGCTGAATTCACATTTTTCTCAGCTGCACATGGGTCATTTTCTAAAATAAATTACATACTGATCCATAGGTCATGCTTAATTATATTGAAGAAATCAAAAATTATCCCATGCACATTATCTGACCACAGTGCAATGAAACTGGAAATAAATGACAGAAGAAACCACAAGAAAACTTTCAAAACATGAAAATTAAATGGCACCCTACTCAGCAACCAATGGGTTACAGATGAAATTAAACAAGAAATTCAACAGTATCTGCAATTCAATAAAATTCAAGCAAACTTATTGTAATTTATGGGATACAACGAAAGCAGTTCTCAGTGGGAAATTCATAGCTGTGTACTCACACGTTAGTAAAACAGAACGGGAACAAATAACTACCCTAAAACTGCACCTTCAACAACTAGAAAAGGAAGAGTAAACCAAACCCAGAGCCCAAAGACGGGAGGAAATCATAAAGATTAGAGCAGAAATTAATTGAACTGAGACAAAGAAAACAATTCAAAGAATTAAAAAGCAAAAACCTGGCTCTTTGAAATATTAAATAAAATTGATACACCCCTAGCTAACCTCATCAAACAGAGGAAAGAAAAAATTCAAATACAACCAATAGGAATGAAAAGGGTGTAATTACCACAGAGTTAGTAGAAACTCAGAAGATTATCAATGGCTACATTGAGAATCTTTACTCTCACAGAATAGAAGACACTGAAGAATTGGACAGACTTCTAGAAAGGTACAAATTACGACAACTGAATCGACAAGATATATCCACTCTCAATAGCCCAATAACAGCCAATGAAATGTGGGATATAATTAAAAACCTACCGGCAAAGAAAAGTCCAGGTGCAGATGGATTCACACCTGAATTCTACAAGACATTTACAGAAGATGTAGTTCCTATGCTCCTCAAAATCTTCCATGAAATTGAAAAGGAAGCAATCCTCCCAAAATCATTCCTGGAGGCAAGTATTATTGTAATACCAAAACCAGCGACAAATGCAACTAAGAAAGAGAACTGCAGGCCTACCTCCCTCATGAACATACATGCCAAAATGCTCAAAAAATACTAGCAAATAGAATACAGCAAATCATCAAGAAGATCATACACCATGACCAGGTAGTATTCATCTCAGGGATGCAAGGATGTTTCAATATTTGAAAATCTATCAATGTAATACAGTATATCAATAGAGCGAAAACTAAAAACCACATGATCATCTCTATTGATGCAGAAAAGGCATTTGACAAAGTCCAACACTCATTCATGTTCAAAGTCCTACAGAAAATTGGAATAGATGGCCTCTACTTCAATCTGGTAAAAGCCATTTATTAAAACCCAACCTCTAACATAATCCTAAATGGGAAAAAAATGAAATCTTTTACCCTTAGATCGGGTACAAGACAAGGATGTCCTTTATCACCACTGCTATTCAGTATAGTTTTGGAATCATTAGCTACAGCCATTAGACAAGAGAAAGAAATAAAAGGAATAAGAATAGGCAAAGAAGAAGTTAAATTATATTTATTTGCAGATGACATGATAGTTTACTTAGAAGACCCAAAAAACTCCACCAAGAAGCTACTAGAATTAGTACAGAAATTCGGTAGGATAGCAGGTTATAAAGTCAATACCCAAAAGTCAATAGCATACCTCTACACAGATAACAAACACACTGAGAGGGAAATTATAGAAACAATACATTTTAAATAGCACCAGGGAAAATGAAGTACCTTGGAATTAGCCTAACTAAAGAAGTCAAAAACCTTTTCACGGAAAATTGCAGTACTCTTAAAAAAGAGATCATAGAGGATTTCAGAAAATCGAAAGATATCCCATGCTCCTGGATAGGAAGAACTAACATATTGAAGATGGCCATACTCCCAAAATTTCTGTACAGATTCAATGCAATCCCTATCAGACTACCACCAACATATCACCCTGACATAGAGAAATCATTTCTAAAATTTTCTGGAACCAGAAAAGACCTAGAATAGCAATGGCAATTGTGAATAATAGACACTCCCGATGGCATTACCATTCCTGACTTGAAATTATGCTAAAAGGCTACTGTGATAAAATCAGCATGGTACTGGCATCAAAATAGACCTGAGGATCAATGGAATAGATTAGAAGACACTGAAGGCCCTACGAACACACTCAGCCACCTTATCTTTGACAAACGGCCCAAACATACTCACGGGAAGTAAGATAGCCTCTTTAACAGATGGTGCTGGAAAATGTGGCTCTCTACATGCCAAAAACTGAAACTTGACCCGGGTCGATCACCATGCACTAAACTAAAGTAAAAATGGATTAAAGATCTAAACATTAAAGCAGAGACACTAAATCTCCTGGAAGAGAAAGCAAGAGGAACTCTTGAAGACATAGGGGTAGGCAAAGAGTTCGTGGACAGAAATCAAATTGGACGGATAACAGTTGAAACAATTAACAACTGGGACCTGCTCTTACTGAGAAATTTTTTCACGTCAAAAGAAATTACCAATAAAGTGAAAAGGCAACCCAAAAATTTGGAGAAAATCATGACAAATAAGTATTCAGACAAAGGTCTGCTCACTAGAATCTATAAAGAACTGAAAAACACTAGGGCCCAAAAATTTAAAGAGCCAATCCAGAAATGGGCATCCGAGATGAACACATGCTTCTCAGAGCAAGAAATTAAAGAAGCGAATAAATATATGAAAAAAATGCTTCACATAACTAGCCATTCCTGAAATGCAAATTAAAACCACATTGATATATCATCTCACCCCAGAAAGAATGGCTATCATAAAGAAACCACCCAACAACAAATGTTGGAGAGACTGTGGGGAGAAAGGAACCCTTCGCCAATGCTGGTGGGAAGGTAGACTGGTGCATCCGTTATGGAAATCAGTATGGAGACTCCTTAGTAAAGTTGGTCTGGAAATCCCCTTTAAACCAGCTATTCCTCTACTGGGAATTTTCCCAGAGGATCTGAAAACATCCTATCATAGAGATATATGTGTGTCTATGTTTACAGCAGCACAATTTGTGATGGCCAAATCTTGGAAACAACCAAGATGCCCATCACCTGGGGAATGGTTGAAAAAAATGTGGTATTTTTACACAATGGAGTATTATTCAGCTATTAAAAAGGATCAACTCAAAGCCTGTATATTGAAGTGGATGGCACTTGAACATATACTCATAAGTGAAATAAACCAGACACACATGTCTAAATATCATATAGTCTCCCTAGTATAAAAACACAAAAGAAGAAATACAAATAGAAAAATATAATACAAGGAAAAGAATGTAGGATCTCAAGGACTAACTAATCAAGAGCGGGAAAGGTGAAGTGCTAGGAAACATGACATTGTCAAGCCATACAGTTATACTTAAAAGATGAGCAAGGCCATGATCCTAAGAATCTTCAGAATATTTTTGAAACAAGCAGCTAATTGGGAAGATTCTCACCCTGACTAACTATATATACGATACCTGTGAACTAAGCTACTTCATTGGAGGTGGTAATTTGTAATAGTAGTTTGATGTTTGGAGTGCCTGTCATTCTGGTATTCTGAACATGGTCTTCTTTTCATGACATGCCAGTTACTGGTATGATGTCTCTCGGGTAGGTGGATGTTCAAGAAGAAGGGGGTGGTGACTGAAAGCAAGAGACAGGAAAAGGAATATTGTGGGACTGACCTGCTTCAAGGGTGTATATGGTGAGATTTTTGATCTTATGTGCAAACATGAGAAGTACATACTTCTTTATCCTATCTTTAAAATATAATCTAATTTTTAAATGTTTTTTTCTACATATTATGTACGGACTTAAAATTCAACCATCAATACTTGATGAAAAATACGTGTTCCTTATTATGCCTAAGATGTTTGAAATGCAGA
>NW_004524594.1:24663335-24664000 GCF_000260255.1 Octodon degus | reverse complement strand
TCAGGATAAATCCTGAGGGGATTTCCCTGACCTTCTCAGAGCCCAAAACTACAACTCTTCTTGCATAGATCCTTCTTTACCTTGGTCTTAACCATCCATTACAAAAGTATGAAGATGAAATATAGGATGTAATAGCCATGCTGTTATGTTGAGCTGTGGGGGACTCAGGTCAATAATTTCTGACATTGCCAGTTAAAAAGAAGACCCAATGCTAATGTGAGCTACTGGACTCTTTTAGAATATTTTGCTGAGTTTACAAACCTATAGTATTGAAATAACAGAACTGAGAAAAAAAGGGGTATACAGATGAATGTCCATTTTGAATTTGTGTATTCAAAGTGCTTAGGATAGATATATACTTACATTCTCTTAAATAATGGAATGATTTGTTCTAATGGTATTTATAAATAGGATCTCAAGTCCGCATCTTGTACAGCAATTACCCACTAAGAAGAATATATACAGTGAGTTAGTTATTGAAACTGTCCTACCGTTTTGATTTGAACCTGTCTCATTGCTATCTGTTTATCAATAAAATTATGAAAAAAAAGAAAAAAACACAGTTTGGCAGGGTATGGTAGTCTGGCTAGAATTTGATTTCATAGAGTACCTGAAGTACTCTGCTCCATGCTCTTCTTGCCTGCATGGTTTGTGAAGAGAAGTCG
>NW_004524594.1:24637931-24639402 GCF_000260255.1 Octodon degus | reverse complement strand
ATTGGTAAGCTAAATAAATCAGGTGTACATGTGCAAATATCATATGTCTGTCTAATATGAGAACTTGAAAGAGTAAATAAAATCTGAAAGGTACAATAGATAGGGTGAAAAGAAAAGAATGTGTTCAATGGGAAGGAGAAGTGGGATGATGAAAAGGACAAAATAAAGTAGGGAAAAAGATATATTTTTGTATCTATGCAGCATGGATTAGGTAATTGTACTGCTGATTTCTACAGGTCTGGTGAAAGGATCAGGTAATGCTCAAGCTTTATTTAAAATTTTGTTTCTTTTTAAGTTCTTTTTAACTTTTTTATTACAGTTTTGCAGGATGATTTCTGGTAATCTGAACAACTAAATTTTTTTGACACCAATGTTTAAATTTATTAGCAGTGACTAAGCTATGAGATACAAACCAATTAAAAACATAAAGTTATTTGAAATAGGTATGTAAAGATAGATTACACAGAAACCAGCCTTGTGGGGAAGGATGAGCTTACCTTGGGGACAAAGGAGCACATGAATTACAAAAGGAAGGGTCTTATCCCCCCAGGGAGGCGGTGAATTAGAGCTGCGTGGGCACTGAAAATTTGAGATAATTTTTAAAGATTCCTTTAATCATAAAGTTTTCAAATGAAAGCAGGTATCCTTCTTGTCCTGTAGGTTTTCCAGCGCACTACCCAAGAAACTTGAGTACTTCTGTGAAGGCAGCTGGAAGCCCACCATAGTCTTGAATGGAATTTCTATCTAGTAGGTTACCTGTCCCCTTCTTTTGCTATAACATTATGCTATGAAGAAAAATAAGTTTCTGTGGTGCTGCTTTCTCGTAAAAGAGAAACACAACACTCACAATAAAGCAAAAGGCACCAGAGGGCTCCCCGAGAATCCAGTAGAACGAAGACAGGTCATCAACATTTTCCAAATAAAACTTGCAAGTGGATCCAGGTGGAAGAGTACGCTGAAGCAAGTAGTGTGTGTGCTAGGAAGAGAGCCCAGCTTCTAGGAACTGTAACTATGACTTACTAGACCATTTTCTCTCTTTTATTCATAGTAAGTGAGAAAACACACCATGGCCTGTGTCTCATCACAATCTCCCTACACAGAGGGATTTGTTTCTTTCTTTTTTTTTGACATTTTCCCAAATGTCTTTTTTTTTTTTTTGCATTTTGTTATTTTTTTTTTTTTTGATAACAATAAAATTCTTCATAGGAAAATTTGCATGGGTTTAGGTACACAATTTCTGTACAAGTATAGGCACACATCATCAGATTTGTACTATCACATACCTATGTTATATTTATGTAGTATTTCAAACCTTGTAGACCAAAAATGTTATTTTTTTTCAATAATACAGTGTATGTGTTCTTCCCGGTGGTTAATTGCTGTACAAGATGCAGACCTGTGATCCTACTTACAAACACCATTAGAACAAATCATTCTATTCATTAAGAGAATGCAACTATATATCTATCCC
>NW_004524594.1:24630585-24636926 GCF_000260255.1 Octodon degus | reverse complement strand
AGAGACATCTTAGCAGTAACTGGCATGTCATGACAAGCCGCACATATTCAGAATACCACAATGACAGGCACTCCCAACATGAAACCACTATTACAAATTACCATCTGCAGTGCAGTAGCCCAGGGGATTTGTTTCTAAGTGTGGAACTTCCACAGAAGACTAAGACACTTCATGATTGCTCTTCTCCTCCCTTCAGCCCTCTCTACTGCTCTCCCTAGAGTGCTTCATCTTGTCATTCTCCTGGGGAGGGTTGGGTCACAAGAGAACCAGGGATCCCTCTAACAAGAAATAGACAGGTACAGCTGCCAGAAGCTCTGCTCTGGCTTCAGAGTGTCCAGATGTTAGCCTTTCAGGATCAGCAGAGAACTGGGAAGCAACAGAATTTGGTAGAGTAGGAAAGAGCCCCTCCCAAAGTGTGTGCTCCGTGATGATCAACAGATGAAATGGAATTCCATGGATATCCTTTGGGTACAAAGAGAAATTTCTTAGTTTCGTCTCCTAGAAGTTAGAGTCTACCTAATAGAAGAGACCTATGCATTCTTTTTCAGCTCTTCAAATCTCCAGGAAAGATCGTCAAAGTCGATGTCTTCAGGTGCTGAAGTGCTGCCACTGGCAGATGCAGTGGGTAGTGTGTCTGGCACAGACTGCCACTCCAGAAATACAAAGTTGTAGCTATCTGCAGGTCTGGGAGGGGTTTTTGCAGAAGCTTCAGGCTTGAGTCCAGGTCCAAAAATCTGTGCAAGAGAGACATTTTTATCAGCATTAATGTCATCAACAGGTCCATATGATGGGAGAGTGGCTGGTATCTGAGGTGGATGAATATTTGGAAAGGGATGATAAGTCCCCAGTTATCAAGTTCAGTGACAATCTATTGAAATCTACCGGTCACTTTGGTAATGGATATGAGAAAGGAGTATTTGGAGATATCATGAGTATAAGCTGAACAACTTGAAGATAACATTAATTAATTTGAAGATAACATTATGCAATAAAAGAAATATCATAGAATTTGTATCACTTTGTTTAATGGAATTTTGTATGATTTCTAATGTTTAACCACTTTATTTTCTTTTAAAATTGATTGGAAATAAGTAATATAGCAACTTACAAAACTGGAAATAAGTAATATAGTGACTTACAAAATAATATCAAAAATTGTAAGTTGCACTTCGAAAACATGTATGAAATTCACATATTTTAGTGTCATTAAGAAAGAGAAAAAAAAAGAAAGAAAAGATACTCACTTGGAATATTACAACTGAGAGAAATACAAAGGATTATGGACGAATAATGGAAACAATTACCTGCCAATAAAATAACCTATGAAAAATTGATCAGTTTCTAGAAATGAATTCAATGTACTTATTACAGGATGGAAACTACAAAAAAATCCAACCTAGTCAATGAGATAAGTTAGAAAGTAGTATCAAATTTCTTTAATATATTAACATTATTTCAGAAGCATCATCCGAACAAACAGAAATTTATTTATGAAATAGCCTGAGCTATGATCTAAATTCAGACTCTGCTTAGTAATAAAAGAGAAAGTCGAACAGTCTAGGAAAGATGTGAAGTCGTGCCTGTCTTACTCCTCAAGGGGAGGTTGACCGGTTTGGTGGATCTGTTTACCTATCAGGGTTCAAAGAGTTCTATGTATCAAGTATATCAGTAATTAACAGGGGGACTTAAGCAAAAGAGAAGAAAAGCCGACTTTTCAGTAACAGGTACTGGAGAGGACAGTTTTTCCAAAAAATTACATAATAAGTGTAAATCATGAAATCAAATGTACTCATAAAAGTACACTTATTTTATATTACATGAAAGTACTGTAGACGGCAGTCTGTGCATACCCACCACAAACTTTTACCTGGGAGAGCTGAGTAGCATTTCTTGAAAATATTTACTTATTTAATATTAATTTTATTGAGAAGGAAACAGTATTGAGGCACTTTCAAAACGAGTAAGTAAGGCAGTTGCAATAATTAAAAGAGTGTGTGGGAGAGCTTCTGGCTACAATGCGCTGGCAGGACTTGCTGGTCCCAGCCCAGGTGCAGCGTGGGTGAGACCCACTTCCACCACCTTGGAACCCCCACCACCACTCCGCACCACCCTCCACCCCTCCCGCCTTGTGAGAATTTCTGCCCCATTCTGAGGATACCCAGATCCAGTCTTAATCCAGGCCTGGTGAGTGTGTGAGAGAGCTTACGGATTCCCTGCGCAGGTGGGACCTGCCAGTTCAAGCACAGGGGCAGCGTGTGTGAGACCCTCTTCCACCCCATTGGGATGCCCCTACACAACACTCCTCAGCATCCCCATCAAGCCACATGCCCAGTGAGAATGCTGTGTTCTGGGCACCACCAGATCCAGCCCTAACTCAGGTCCAGTGTGTGTGTGTGAGAAGGCATCATTTCCTCACTACTCCAACTTGTTCCCTCCAGACTCGGTTCAGACCTGGACTACAGGCCTAGGGTGAAACCCTGTAGCTGCAATCCCTGCAGAAAGAGTAGGGGACTAAGCCACCCAGCTAGTCCAGGAACAGAATATCTTACCAGAGGGGCACAACAGGATCATTCCCAAGAGCGAAGCAGGAAGGAGCTGAGCACAGCAGCCAGACCCAAACCAGGCACAGCTGGATAAATCCAAACTTTGTAGATCTGCACCTGAACTTCAGTAGTTGCTATGGATATAACTGCACCAAAGCTCTACAACAAAGGCCAGAAGACAGTGCTACACAAAATGACAATGAGAAGGAGTAAAATGCAATCTCAGACACCAAGCCCACCCATAATAAGTGCAGAGGACACTAACAAGTTGAAATCAATGAACCAACAGCTTCTGAAATTAAAAAAAATCTGCATAAATGTATAGAGGAACTCAGATTGGAAATGAGGAAATCATCCTTGAGTTAAGAGCATCTGCAGTACATAATTCAAGGAAGAAACATATGGAGGAAACCCAGTGCCCACCCAGAACAAGTGCAGAGGACACTAGCTCAGCTGAAATGTATGAATTAATAGTATAAATAGAAAATAAGCAACAGCAGAAAGGTATAGAGGAACTCAGAGGGAATTCTTTTCTGAAATAAAAAAAGAATTCACTGAACTCATACCATCTGAAGTAAAGAATTGAGTACAGAAACATAGGGAAGAAACCCAACCTTAAGAGAACACTGCTGTAAAGGAATTAATAACTGCTTCTAAAAGATATGGATAAAACATAGAGATTAGAAAAATGATGGATTCCTTGAAAGAGCAATACAGAAAAGAAATAGATCGTATTAAGCAGAGTCAAATACATATACAGGAACTTAAAATCTCAGCCACAAGCTTCCAAAACCATTTAAGTGAAAGAGAAGATAGAGTTTCAGATCTGAAAGATACTGGTGCAGCTAGAAAACGTAAGAAAAGATCTCATAAAAACAAGTAGGATACAGGAAAAAAAATTCATCACTTGCAACACAGTGCAAAGATTCACAATGTGAGAACAATAGGCATCAATGAGAAAGAAGGAGTCAATACAAATGACATTTAAAAAATATGGGCAGAAGCAGTAGCAGAAAACTTCTCAAATATGAGGGAATAATCTGACATTCATGCAACTGAGGCATACAGAATGCCAAGTAAGCTCAACCCAATTAAAAACACACCAAGACATATAATAGTCAAGATCCCAGAAATTCAGTACAAGAATAATTTACTGAAAGCTGCTAGAGAAAAGAAGCAGATCACATTCAAAGGAAAACCCATCAGAATTATGGCCAACATCTCTTCACACATCATGAAGGCAAGAAGAGTATGGAGCAAAGTACTTCAAGTTCTCTATGAAAACAGACTCCAGCCCAGACTACTATACCCTGAAAACACTTTTTCAAGTTTGAAGGAGAAGTGATTACTTCCATGACAAAGAACAACTAAAAAAATTTCATGATGACAAAGCCAATCCTACACAGGCTCATCAAAGATGTTCCAGAGAGGGACCAAAATAATCAGAACTCCGTGAATGAGAACACAAAGTACCCACTAAATAGGGAAAACAATTAAACACAAGATGAAAAAGTGTAAACAACAACAGGAAAATAACAAGTCAATCTCAAGTCAGTACATCTCAGAGATCCATTCGTAACCCAGGCCCGACAACATGATACTTTACTTGGAAGACCCAAAAACTCCACCAAGAAGCTAGTAGAATTAATACAGAAATTCAGTAGCATAGCAGGTCATAAAGTCAATACCCTAAAGTCAATAGCATTCCTCTACACAGACAGCAAACATACTGAGAGGGAAATTATAGAAACAATAACTTTTACAATAGCACCGAGGAAAATGAAATACTTTGGAATTAATCTAACTAAAGAAGGCAAAGGTCTTTTCAAGGAAAATTAAAGTACACTGAAAAAGGAGATCGTAGAGGATTTCAGAAAATGGAAAGATGTTCCATGCTCCTGTATAGGAAGAACAAACATTGTGAACATGTCCATACTCCTAAAATTGCTATACAAATTTAATACAATCCCTATCAGACTACCACTGACATATCTCACAGACATAGAGAAATCATTCCTAAAATTTATCTGGAACCAGAGAAGATCTAGAATAGCAAAGGCAATTCTGGGCAATAAAGACAAGGCAGGAGGCATTACAATTCTTGACTTGAAATTATACTACAAGGTTACTGTAATAAAATCAGCATGATAGTAGCAACAAAATAGACCTGAGTATCAATGGAATAGATTAGAAAATGCTGAAGCCCCTACTAACACACTCAGCCACTTATCTTTGACAAAGGGGCCAAATATACTCACTGGAAGAAAGATAGCCTCTTTAACAAATGGTGCTGGAAAAACAGGCTCTCTATATGCTGAAAATTCAAACTTGGCCCAGATCTATCACCATGCACTAAACTGAAGTCAAAATGGATTAAAGATCTAAACATTAAAGCACAGACACTAAATCTCCTGGAAGAGAAAGTGGGAGGAACTCTTGAAGACATCGGGGTAGGCAAAGAGTTCATGAAGAGAAATCAAATTGCATAGGAAACAGTTGAAAGAATTAAAAACTAAGACCTCCTCTTACTGAGAAGTTATATCACGTCAAAAGAAATTACCAACAAAGTGAAAAGGCAACCCACAAATTGGGAAAAATCATGACAAATAAGTACTCGGACAAATGTCTGCTCTCTAGAATTCATAAAGAACTAAAAAACACTAGGGCCCCAAAATTTAAAGACCCAATCCAGAAATGGGAATCTGAGATGAACACATACTTCTCACACGATGAAATAAAAGAAGTGAAAAAATGTATGAAAAAATGCTCCACATCACTAGCCATCTGTGAAATGCAAATTAAAACAACATTGATATATCATCTCACCCTAGAAAGAATGGTTATCATAAAGAAATCACCCAACAACAAATGTTGGAGAGGCTGTGGGGAAAAAGGAACCTTTCTCCACTGCTGGTGGGAATGGAGACTGGTGCAACCATTATGGAAATGAGTATGGAGACTGCCTAGAAAAGTTGGAGTGGAAATCCCAGTTAAACCAGCTATTCCTCTTCTGAGAATTTTCCCAGAGGATCTGAAAACATCATATCATAGGGATATATGTGTTCCTATGTTTATAGCAGCACAATTTGTGATAGCCCAATCTTCGAAACAACCAAGATGCCCATCACCTGAGGAATGGTTGAAAAAGATGTGGTATTTTTACACAATGGAGTATTATTCAGCTATTAAGAATGGTAAACTGCAAGCCTTTATATTGAAGTGGATGTCAATTGAACATATACTCATAAGTGAAGTAATCCAGACACACTTGTGTAAATATTATATAGTCTCCCTAGTATAAGAACTCCGAAGAAGAAATACAAATAGAAAAATACAATACAAGTAAAACGAAAGCAGTACCTCAAGGACTAATAAAGACAGGGAAAGGAGATGAGCTAGGAAAGATGAATAAGTCAAGCCATACAGTTATATGCAAAAGATGAGCAAGGCAATGATCCTGAGAATATTCAGAAGATTATTTAATCTAGCGGTTAATTGGAAAGATTCTCACCCTGACTAACTATATATACTGATACCTGTGAACTAAACTACTGCACTGCAGATGGTAATTTGTAATAGGTGTTTTATGTTTGTAGTGCCTGTCATTGTGGTATTCTGAATATGGCCGTCTTGTCTTGACATGCCAGTTGCTGCTATGATATCTCTTGGGTAGGTGGATGTTCAAGAACAACGGGGTTGTGAATGAAAGCAAGAGACAGGTAAAGGAATATTTTGGGACTGTCCTGCTTCAAGGTTGAATATGTTGAGATTTTTGGAATTATGTGCAAACATGAGAAG
>NW_004524594.1:24627723-24628808 GCF_000260255.1 Octodon degus | reverse complement strand
AATGTCCATTTTGTATCTGTGTATTCAAAGTGGTTAGGATAGATATATAGTTACATTCTCTTAATGAATAGAATGATTTGTTCTAATGGTGTTTGTAATTAGGATCTCAAGTGCGCATGTTGTACAGCAGTTAACCACTAAGAAGAATATATGCAGTGTGTTATTTGTTGAATGTGTACTTCCGATTTAATTTGAAATTGGCTCATTTCTATATGTTTATCAATTAAATTTTGAAAAAAAAATAAAGGTCATTGCAGATTTCTTAAAAAAAAAAGAATCGATGCGAGTCCAATCTGGTAGTGAGACCTGGAGCACCCTGTAAAACCTTCACTAAAATAAAAACTAAAAAATAAGAAAAATGCGGTTGTAATCCTGGAGATTAATGACAGTAGAGCTCTTAAACAAAGACGAAACACTCCTTTGACCTGAGGAAACTGCTGGAAACACACAAAGTACAACTCAGTATTTGAAAGATAATTAGATCATGGCGACTGAGACATACAACTAACTACTGCATAGAACATGAAATAAAGGATTTGTGCTCAAAAACTACACACAGGACTATGAGTCACCACCTGAAGATGGAATCAGAAGAATACCAGAATACCAGAAGTAGGGTTAGGAGAGCGAGGAGCATTGCTTGTGAAAATATTATTATTATTTTTTTCCATAATTTTATTGATAAACAGATAGCAATGAGACAGTTTCAAATCAAATCAGTAGGACAGTTTCAATAACTAACATACTGCATATATTCTTAGTGGTTAATTGCTGTACAAGATGCAGAGTTGAGATCCTATTTACAAACACCATTAGAACAAATTATTGTGTTCTTTAAGAAAATGTAACTATATATCTATCCTAACCACTTTGTTTTTTGTTTTTTTCCTATTCATTTATTTTATTTTATTGAGAAACAAATATCAATGAGACAGTATCAAAACTGATTAATAGGACAGTCTCAATAATTAATACATTGTACATTGTTATCTTCTTAGTGGTTATCCATAGTGCAAGGTGCAGACAGAATATCCTGTCCAGACATGAATAGAGAGAACAAATCTTTCTTAGCTTTTTTTTCATTT
>NW_004524594.1:24621924-24625678 GCF_000260255.1 Octodon degus | reverse complement strand
CTCCATTGTGTAAAAATACCACATCTTTTTCAACCATTCCTCAGGTGATGGGCATCTTGGTTGTTTCCAAGATTTGGCTATCACAAATTGTGCTGTTATCAACATAGGCACACATATATCCCTATGATATGATGTTTTCAGATCCTCTAGGAAAATTCCCAATAGGGGAATAGCTGGTTTAAAGGGGATTTCCAGAACAACTTTTCTAAGTAGTCTCCATACTGATTCCCATAATGTCTGCACCAGTCTACGTTCCAACCATAAGTGGAGAAGTTTTCTTTTTTCCCCACAGCCTCTCCAACATTTGTTGTTGGGTGATTTCTTTATGATAGCCATTCTTTCTGGGGTGAGATGTTATCTCAATGTTATTTTAATTTGCATTTCACAGATGGCTAGTGATGTGGAGCATTATTTCATGTATTTATTCTCTTCTTTAATTTCTTCCTCTGAGAAGTGTGTGTTCATCTCAGATGCCCGTTTCTGGATTGGGTCTTTCAATTTTGGGGCCGTAGTGTTTTTTAGTTCTTTATGAATTGTAGAGAGCAAACCTTTGTCTGAGTACTTATTTGTCATGATTTTTTCCAAATTTGTTGGTTGCCTTTTCACTTTGTGGGTAATTTCTTTTGAAGTGAAAATACTTCTCAGTAAGAGCAGGTTCCAGTTGTTAATTCTTTCTACTGTTTCCCATGCGATTTGATTTCTGTTCATGAACTGTTTGCCTAATCCTATGTCTTCAAATAGTTCCTCCTACTTTCTCTTCCAGGAGATTTAGTTTCTCCTCTTTAATGTTTAGATCTTTAATCCATTTTGGCTTTAGTTTAGTGTGAAATGATAGACCTGGGTCAAGTTTTAATTTTTGGCATGTAGAGAGCCAGTTTTTCCAACACCATATGTAAAATGGGTTATCTTTCATCGACTAAGCATTTTTGGCTCTTTTGTCAAAGATAAGGTGGCTAAGTCCGTTAGTAGGTGTTTCAGCATCTTCTATTCCATTCCTTTGATCCTCAGGACTATTTTGTTGCCAGTACCATGCTGATTTTATCACAGTAGCCTTGTAATATAATTTCAAGTCAGGAATTGTAATGCCTCCTGCCTTGTCTTTATGGCCCAGAATTGCCTTTGCTATTCTAGGTCTTTTCTGTTTCCAAATAAGTTTTAGAAATGATTTCTCTAGCTCTGTGAGGTATTTCTGTGGGAATCTGACAGAGATTGCATTAAATCTGTACAGCAATTTTGGGAGTATGGCCATCTTCACAGTGTTGTTTCTTCCTATCCAGGAGCATGGAATATCTTTCCATTTTCTGAAATCTTCTGAGATCTCTTTTTTAAGAGTATTGTAATTTTCCTTAAAACGTTCTTTGACTTCTTTAGTTAGATTAATTCCAACGTGTTTCATTTTCCTCGGTGCTATTTTACATGTTGTTTCTATAATTTCCCTCTCAGAGTGTTTGTTGTCTCTGTAGTGGAATGCTTTTGAATTTTGGGTTTTGACTTTATAACCTGCTATGCCAGTGAATTTCTGTATGAATTGTAGTAGCTTCTTGGTGGAATTTTTTGGGTCTTCCAAGTAAAGTATCATGTCATATGCAAATAATGATAATTTAACTTCTTCTTTACCTATTCTTATTCCTTTTATTTCTTTCTCTTGTCTAATGGCTTTAGCTAATGATACCAGAACTATATTGAATAGGAGCGGTGATAGAGGACATCCTTGTTTTTTACCATATATAAGAGTAAAGTATTTCAGTTTTTCCCCTTTAGGATTATGTTAGCCATTGGGTTTTCATAAATGGCTTTTACCAGATTGAAGTAGAGGCCATCTATTCCAATTTCCTTAGGACTTTGAACATGAATGAGTGTTGCACTTTTTTAAAAGCCTTTTCTGCTTCAATTGTGATGATCCTGTGGTTTTTAGTTTTTGCTTTATTGACATAGTCTATTACATTTATAGATTTTGGAATATTGAACCATTCTTGCATCTCTGGGATGAATCCTACCTGGTCATGGTGTATGATCTTCTTGATGATTTTCTGTACTCTATTGCTAGAGTTATGTTAAGGATTTTGGCATCTATGTTCATGTGAGAGATCGTTCTGTAATTCTTTTTCTTAGTAGCATGTTTCCCTGGTTTTGGTATCAGTATAATACTTTCCTCCAGGTATAATTTTGTGACCATTGCTTCCCTTTCAATTTCATTGATGATTTTGAGGAGTATAGGGACTACATCTTTTGCAAATTTCTGGTAAAATTCAGCTGTGAATCCACCCAGACCTGGAGTTTTCTTTGCTGGTAGGTTTTTAATTACAACTCGTATTTCATTGGCTGTTATTGGGCTATTGAGAGTGGTTATATCTTGTCGATTCAGTAGTTTTCATTTGTACCTTTCTAGGAATGTGTCCATTCCTTCAGTGTCTTCTATTCTGTGAGAGTAAAGATTCTCAAAGTAGCTATTGATAATCTTCTGAATTTCCACTGAGTCTGTGGTAATTACACCCTTTTCATTCCTTGTTGCTTGTATCTGAATTTTTTCTTTCCTCTTTTTGATGATGATAGAAAAGGGTTTTTTGATTTTATTTAATCTTTCAAAGAACCAGATTTTTGCTTTTTTAATTCTTTGAATTGTTTTCTTCATCTCAATTGAATTATTTTGTGCTGTAGTCTTTATGATTTCTTCTCGTCTTTGGGCTCTGTCTTTGGTTTGCTCTTACTTTTCTAGTTGTTGAAGTTTCAGCATTAGGGTATTTATTTGTTCCCGTTCTGTTTTCCTAATGTGTGAGTTCAAAGCTATCAATTTCCCTCTGAGAACTGCTTTCATCGTATACCATAAATGCTGATTAGTTGTGATTAAATTTTCATTGAATTCCAGATATTGTTCAATTTCTTGTTTAATTTCATCTGTGACCCTTTGGTTGTTGAGTAGAATGTTTTTTATTTCCATGTATTTAGGTTTTTTTTTCTCATTTCTTTTGTTGTTTATTTCCAGTTTCATTGCATTGTGGTCAGATAGTGTGCATGGGATGATTTCTGTTTTCTTGCATATACTTTAGCATGACCTATGGACCAGTATGTGGTCTATTTTAGAAAATGACCCATGTCAGCTGAGAAAAATGTGTATTCGTCTGTGTTTGTGTGGAACACTCTGTATATGTCCATGAAGTCCATTTGTTTGAAGCTCTGGTTCAGTTCTGTTATTTCTTTGCTAAGTTTTTGTCTGGTTGACCTATATTTTGGAGATAAGGGTGTGTTAAGGTCTCCTGTTAATATTGTGGTATTGGATATTAGATTTTTCATGTCCAGTAAGATTTGCTTTATATAGTTGGGTGCTTCTGTGTTTTTAGTGCATACATATTTATAAGTGTTACCTGTTCCTCTTGAATTTTTCCCCTAACCAGTATATAGTGGCCTTTTTTATTTTGCTTGATCATTTTTGGTTTGAAGTTGAGACTGTCTGAGAATACAATTGGTACCCCTGCTTTTCTCTGAGGAGCTGGGGCAAGTCGTATTGTGTTCCATTTTTTGACTTTCAGCCTATGAATATCTTTATGAGTTAAATGTGTTTCTTGTATACAGCATATTGTTGGATTTTGTTTCTTTCTTTTTTTTCTTTTCAAAGTTTTATTGATAAACATATAGCAATGAGACAGTTTCAAATCAAATTGAAAGTACAGTTTCAACAAATAATACACTGCATATATTCTTCTTAGTGGTTAATTGCTGTACAAGATGCAGACTTGTGATCCTACTTACAAACACC
>NW_004524594.1:24612342-24617251 GCF_000260255.1 Octodon degus | reverse complement strand
GAGGTGCTGGGGTATGTAGTATTTTGTTCCATCCTTTGACTTTCAGCCTATGAATGTCTTTATGAGTTAAATGTGTTTCTTGTATACAGCATATTGTTGTTTTTTTGTTTCTTAATCCACTGTGCCAGTCTATTTCTCTTAATTGATGAATTGAGTCCATTTACTTTCATGGTTATAAATGAGATGCATTGCATTATGATTGCCATGTTATTTATCTGTTGTCTTTTACTCCTTTCTCTCCTGTTTTTAATTGCTTGCCTTATTTGGTTGGTTGCTTCTGATCTCTTTTGTGGATTTCTGATCTTTTTGGTCCCTCTCTAAAACATCTTTCAGTAGCCTTTGCAGGGCTGGCTTTGTTATCATGATATTCTTTTGTTGTTCATTGTCATGGAAGTATTTCACTTCTCCACCAAACTTGAAAGAGAGTTTTGCAGGGTATATCAATCTGGGCTGGAATTTGTTTTCATAGATGACTTGAAGTACTCTGCTCCATGCTCTTCTTGCCTTCATTGTTTGTGAAGAGAAGTTGCCTATAATTCTGATTGGTTTTCCCTTGAATGTGATCTTTTTCTTTTCTCTAGTTGCTTTCAGTATATTTTTCTTGTGCTGAATTTCTGGAATCTTGAGTATTATATGTTTCCTTGTGTTTTTAGTTGGGTTGATGTTACTTCACGTTTTGCATGCTTCAGTTACCTTAATGTCAGATTGTTTCCTCATATTTCGGAAGTTTTCTGCTATTACTTCTGCCCATATTTTTTCAATGTCATTTGTTTTGACTCCTTCTTTGTCATTGATGTCTATTAATCTCAAATTCTTCATCTTTGCATCATCTTGCCGGTGATAGATTATTTTTTCCTGCATCTTATTTGTTTTTAAGAGATCCTTTCTTACCTTTTCACTAGCTGCACCAGCATCTTCAAGATCTGAACCTCTGTCTTCACTTTCACTTAAATGGTTTTGCAAGCTTGTGTCTGAGATTTTCAATTCCTCTCTATCTCTTTGACTCTGTTTCATGCAATCTATTTCTTTCCTGTATTGCTCATTCAAGGAATCCATCATTTTTCTAATCTTCTCTATTTTTTTTTTAAAAGAATGTCTTCTTTAGAAGCTGTTGTTACTTCTTTTACTGCGGTGTTTTTTTCAGATTGGGTTTCCTCACTATGTTTCTGTAATTGATTGTTTACTTCAGATGCTGAGTTCGGAAAAAATTCTTTTCTTATTTCTGAAAATTCCTCTCTGAGTTACTTTATAACTTTTTGCCTTTGCTTATTTACTATAGATGCTGTTAATTCGTACATTTGTGGTGAGCTAGTAGAAAAGAATTCCATTCTGAATTCGTCTATGACTTTCTGCTGTTGCTTATTTAGTATGGATGCTATTAATTCATACATTTGAGCTGTGCTAGTGTCCTGTGCACTTGTTCTGGGTCAGCATTTGGTTTCTTCCATATGTTTCTGCATTTAATTCTTCCCTGCAGATGTTATTAATTCAGGGACTTCTTTTTTCATTTCCAATCTGAGTTCCTCTATACCTTTTTGCAATTATTTCTTTATTTAAGAAGCTGTTGATTCATTGATTTCAGCTGTGTGATTCCCAATTTGTTCTCTGTTAGTGTCCTCTGCACTTGTTATGGGTGGGCTTGGGTTCTGAGATTGCATTTTGTTCCTTCTCATTATCATTTTGTGTCGCACTGTCTTCTGACCTTTGTTGTAGAGCTTTGGTGCAGTTATAACCTTAGCACCTACTGAAGTTCAGGTCCAGATCTACAAAGTTTCATTTTATCTAGTTGTTCCTGGATTGGTTCTGGCTCCTGTGGTCAGCTCCTTCCTGCTGCTGCCCTTAGGAGTGAACCTGTTGTGCTCCTCTGGCAAGATGTTCTACTCCTGGAGTAGGTGTGTGATTCTGTCCCCTACTCTCTCTGCAGGGATTGCAGCTGCAGGGTTTCACCCCAGACCTGTATGCCAGGCCTGAGGTGAGTCTGAAGGGGACAAGTTGGAGTAACAGGGAGAGGCAGCTCCCCCACACACCCATGGGCCTGGGCTAGGACTGGATCTGATGTTTCCCAGATCACAGCAAAAATTCCTACTCTGCGGGCAGGGTGGGGGAGGTGCTGCGGAGTGTTGGGGGATGTCCGAAGGAGGTGGAAGAGGGTGTCACCCATGCTACACCTGGCCTTGGACCAGTAGGTCCCACAGGCTCAGGGTAACTGGATGCTCTTCCACACATTCACTGGGCCTGGGCCAAGACTCTCTCTCTCTTTTTTTTTCTTTTCTTGTTTTTTTTTTTTTGCGGAACCGGAGATTGAACTCAGGCCCCTGCGCTTGCCAGGGAAGTGCTTATATTCCACTGAGCCATCTCCCTGGCCCTTTCTTTCTTTTCTTTAAAATAAAAGGAACTTGTTTAGTTGTGTGATTTGAGTGGAAAGGGACTATAAATCAATGGATCTAGTGCTTTGCTTTTCTTCTCTTCTGTTCTCTTGTCTTCTGTTCTCTTCTCCTCTCCTCTCCTCTCCTCTCCCCTTCCCTTCCCTTCCCTTTGCTTCTCCTCCTCCTCCTCCTCCTCCTTCTTCTTCCTTCTTCCTCTCTCTCTCTCTCTCTCTCTCTCTCTCTCTCTCTCTTTCTCTCTCTCTCTCTCCCTCTCTCTCCCTCTCTCTCTCTCTCCCTCTCTCTCTCCAAAGTCTCATTATACAGTTCAGGCTGGCCTTCAACTCACTTTGTAGCCCAGGGTAGACTTGAACTTGTACCGATCCTCCTGCCTCAGCCTTCTGAGTTCTGGTATTATAGGCACATGCCACCATGTCTGGCCCCTTTTATTTATTTTGATGTGAGTTTTTACTAGTGACAAGACTGAAATATTTCTAACATGCTTTGTTATATTTGCAGACATATGAGCCACCATTCAGTAAATGGGAGAGGGTTTTGTAAGCCATAAGAAATACTGATTGATTTTACTGTGGTACATAGGCTTTTTGGCCTAGGGAAGGAACACTGGGAATTATATAGTATACGTAGGATGGATGGCTTCCTGTGTCATTTTAATTGTAGCTAGCTGAGATTATATCACACTTTACTCTTGTTTTGTTTTGGTAAGATTTAAAACATCTTTCTCATGCCTTTTAATTGTATATAAAATATATAGGTCATAATTGTAGGGCTCATCCTCAAGAGTTCCTCATCAATAACAAATTCTTTTGAGAAAGTAAAAATAATTTTATTTACCTGTATGTTCCTAAGCCTGAGGATATATAGGCACTGGATGCTTTTCCTCTCCCTGTTTTTTCTCCTCTCCTTCCTTCTGCTCTTCCTCCTCCTCCTCCTCCTCCTTCTCCTTCTCCTTCTCCTTCGTCTTCATCTTCGTCGTCGTCGTTGTCGTCGTCTCCTCTGTCTCCGTCTCCGCCTCCTTCTTCTTTCTTCCTCTCTCTCTCTCTCTCTCTCTCTCTCTCTCTCTCTCTCTCTCTCCCCTCTCCCTCTCTCTCTGATGATACTGGGGATTGACTGAGTCTCTTGTACTAAGCTACATTCCCAGCTCTTTCTTATTTTGAGACAGGGTCTCACAATGTTGCCCCAGCTGGGCCTGCACTTACAATCCTCCTGTTTTACATCCCTACAGAGCTGGGGTTATAGACGTTTACTAATGGTTTTCATGGCAATTTAATTAATTTCTAATTATTTTGGAATTTTGAGACAGAGTCTCACTTCATAATCAAGGCTGGCTCTGAACTATCTATGTAGTCCAGAGTGGCCTTGAACTCATGGTGGAGCCTCCCAAATGCTTGGATTACAGGTTTGCACCATCTTGTACAGCTCATGGCAATTTTAAAAGTTCACATATATTTTAAGATTTTCCCAGATAATAATTTTTAGTCACATTTTAAAAGACTTCAGACATGAGACTGGCACATATTTTTGAAAGATCTAGTGTAGCTGATGCACTTATTACCTGCAACAGCAGTATAATAATTGTGTACTGTGATATGTTTGGCGTCACTATTCTAGTGGTAGAATCTATCACTCAATTAAACAACACCATGAATCAAACATGGTGGGATAGGTCTGTAATACCTGAAAGGCTGAGGCAGAAAAACTGAAGTGAGTTTGAGGCCAGTCTGGGATACATAGTCAATTCAAGTCCAATGCAGCAAGACCTTATCTTAAACCCACCCACAAATAATATAATAAGCTAAAATGTCTCATTGATTGTGTTCGTTCACTCTTCAACATTTTGCTATTTTGTGTGTGCTCTACAACACTTACAGCGGACTGCCTGCATATTGCTGTGGAACCACTAGGGGGCGGCCTCCCGCTACTACACAAGCACCGTTGTAGGTCACGCTTATCTTCCTGGTGAAGGGAATCATATAAAAAAGTAATGAAGGCATTGTTTATGTAGTCTGAGTCTGTACCTGGCCCAATGTCTGTTGAGAGTATACAAAAATAACTGGGCAGACTGCACTGAAGATGGCAATTTGTAATAGTAGGTTCATGCTTGGAGTGCCTGTCAATCTGGTCTTCTCAATACAGGCTGCTTGTCAGGACATGCCAGTTGCTGCTGTGCTGTCTCTCGGGTAGATGATTGTTCAAAAAGAAGGGAGTGGTGAATGAAGGCAGGAGACAGGAAAAGGAATGTTGTGGGACTGTCTTGCTACAATGCTGTATATGGTTAGATTTTTGGACTTACTTGTAAACATAAGAATTATATAATTCTTTATGCCTATTTTTAAAAATATATTCTAATTTTTAAATGTTTTCTCATATTCTGTAGGGACTTAAAGTTCAACATATCAATACTTGATGAAAAATACTTGTTCCATATTATGCCTAAGATGTTTGATATTCAGACAGATAGTGAGGTTAAGCTTAACAGCCTAGGTTATATGATAGCAACAATAAGCTTGTCTTCTGGATGGTTA
>NW_004524594.1:24610678-24611556 GCF_000260255.1 Octodon degus | reverse complement strand
AGAAATTAAATTAAAAAATAAAAATAAAAAATAAAAAAATAACTGGGAAGGCTGAAAGTAGAGTACAGAATGATACATCAGAGTTTCATATTTAGATTTTTTTTTAACTTTCTGCAAAGCTTTATTCCAGAGGGGCTCAGTCCTTCTTGGCAGCTGCCTTCCTCATGGCAGCCAGCATGTTGCTCACCTCCTCATGCTTCCTCCTGGTGTGGATGTGTGTCCCCAACTTTTTCTTGATGAACTTGAGGGTGCGCTTGTTCTTGGAGACCTTGAGCAGCTCCATGGCGCACCGCTTGTAGAGGGTGAAGCCATACACCTCCTGGATCATGTCCCACACGAACTTGGTGTGTTTTGTGAGTTGTCGTCGGTTGCGGCTGTGCCTCGGTTTGCTCACATTCTTAGTCACCTTTTGGTCCTTGTTGAGACCCATGGCCATGGGATGTTGGAGGGATATGGCTACTCTTTGTTGATGGTTGCTGTGGCAGAAGGAGATAATTTTTAAAATGGGAAGCATTAAGAATAAATCAAGGTTGGGAAGATGGCTCAGCTATCTAATTGTCTGCCTGGCAAGCTCAAGAACTGGGGTTTGATCCCTGGTACCTCATGCCCCAATGGACCTGGAACCCCCTGCATGCAGTGCTGGTACTGAAACTGGGCTTGGTGGCACATACCTGTAATCACAGTGCTGGGGGAGGCTGAGACAGGAGGATCACTATGATTTGTTTATTTAGCAGCACCCAGAACTGAACTCAGGACCTTGTGCTTGCCAGCAAGCACTTATTCTACTGAGCCATCTCTCTGGCCCCAGGAGAATCACTATGAGTCTGAGCTGCATATTGAGATCATGTACCAAATAAATAAATAAATATATATATATA
>NW_004524594.1:24602307-24610483 GCF_000260255.1 Octodon degus | reverse complement strand
TTTTATTGAGAAACAAATAGCAATGAGACAGTTTCAAAATGGGTTAGTAGGACAGTTACAATAATTAATACACTGCATATTGTTGTTTCTTAGTAGTTATTCACAGTACAAGATGCAGACATGATATCCTGTCCAAACACTATTAGTTCAAATCTTTTTCATTGAATTAAGAGAAAGTTGCTTTATATCTTTCCTAACTATTTTGTATATACAGGTACAAAATGGTCCTTCATTTATATCCCCCATTTTTGTTTAGTTTTGTCAGAGATGGGTATTCCATTGCCATTTAAATATTGTAGGTACATGAATTCAGCAAAATAATCCAATATAGTCCAGTAATCCATAATAGTGGTGGGTTATCCACAGGACTGGCAATGTCAGAGGTTGTTGACTTGAGCCTTTTACAGCTCAACATATTAATATGGCTTTACTTTTTATACCTTGTTTTTATACATTTCTGCTGGATGGTTAAGAGCAAGATAAAGCAAGATCTATATAACAAGAAATGTAACTTCTATATCTGACAGGGTCAGTCAAATCCCCTGAGGGTTTACCTGTACAGCAGTTTGTAGATCCTTTGTCAGTGTCAGCCATGTGGATGAGTCATGGACATTGCTTGACCAATTTGCTCTCGTGAAAGCCTGAGAGAATGTTTTCTCTCCATGTGACTCTCCTTAGGTACACTCTACATCCTTGATCACTTTCCTCTGTGGCTCCATAATCTCCTTGATCAGAAATTTCATATACCACTGAGTATACTACTAATTTCTATTAGTTCATTGAAAGGAACAGTTAACTCTTATATTGTTTGATCAGTTTTACATGCCTATGTTTGGTAATCTGAGCCACCACTTTAAAGAGAACAATATGCAATATAATAACCACTGTTAATTTCCTATCATTTTGTTTTGAAATTGTGTATCATTTCTTTTTTTTTCTCTTTCAAATAAAAAAAGAGGAGGCACTTTGTGGGGTTGTTAGGCCATTGAAAACACTGTCCTTGAAAGAGAGGTTGAAAGTAACAACCAATAAAAATGTGGCCTTCTTTGATTTCCCTCCTGTTTGGGAATATGTATTCCTAAACATTTTATAGCGGCACTAGGAAATTAGATTGCTTTCTTCATTTCTTTTTCTGACTGTTTGTTATTTTTTTGGGGGAAAATGACATTTATTCAAAGCTGCTGTAAGGACATGGAGGGCCTCATCATCCAAAACACAGCACCCCTGTGTTCAGATGTGTTCGGGTCACCCCAAGGACCAATTCAGAAGGGAAGGCAGCGAAAAGACACAGGGCTGGGCTTGCTCATTCCTTCCTGGATCCAGCCCTCTCCCTCCCTTTTGGGGAAGTGAAAGGACTTTGACCTTGTTCCAGTACCAGTACATTCTGTGCATTCATCTGGGCTGAGAGGAGGTAGGTGGCAGTTTATGTCCTAGACCGAAAAATGTTCATGGATTTCGTTCATTTTGCAGTGCTGTCTATGGCTTCTCCCTTGCTGTGGTGCAGCCCTCAGTCTTGCGGGCTTATAGCAGGGATTCCACCCAGCACAGCTGGAGCATAAGCAAAGGGAAGTGGCTTGAGTCTGAGAAAGTATCAGTAAGCTTGGTCCATTGACATTTCAATACTCATTTTGTGCCCTGCAGATGTACCGAACTCATTTATGGGTGTAATGGGATTGCGTGCTTTTGGTAGTCTTCAGGGTTTTCTATGTAGAAGTCATATTACTTTCAAATAGCAGCGATTCTTCCTTTCTTATTTCCTTTTTCACGTCTGCTCCTCTGCAGGGACTTCTGATACCATGCTAAGCAGAAGTGGTACTTCTTTTGTGAGGTGCTGGCTGCAGACTGCAGTATGCATCTTTGTTTTGGTCTTGATCATAGAGAAAGAGTTCTACTTTCATTTTTAAGTATGATATTAGCTGTGAACTTATCATTTATAGCCCATTTTACTGCAAAACACATTCTTCATATAGTATGTAATAGTGAAGTTTGTAAAAAAAATCATGACTGTATATTAAATTTTGTCAAAAATTTCTCACCAGTTGAACTTATCAGGTGACACTTATATTTCATCTGTTCATGTAGGGTACCTATGCACCCACAATTACATATGTCAGTCACTCTTGCATCCCATGATAAATCCCTTGTGATGATAGTGTGTGGCACTTTTAATGATGCTGCTGCAGTCAGTCTGTTGGATTTAGATGAGAACTTTTATCTCTAAATTGATGAAGAACAATGGCCTGCAATTTTTTTTTTCTTGTCTTACCTGCTGTGGTTTGTGTCTAGTTGTTCCCCCAATGCCTCATGAGTCTTGGGGCAGCTTCTGGAATTTGTGATTGATTAGTGTGGGTGTGGCTTCTGCACCAGCCCTGGGGCAGGTAATTTGCCTTATGATGTGAGGAGGGGAGAGAAGCTAGCTAACTGTCTGAGCTGCTGCCACTCCCTTTGCTCTCTTGCTCTTGCTCTTTGCCACCTTCATGCGCTCTCTGCCATGTGCCACTCTGCGTTGGAGCCAGCTGAGTATGGACTGAAACCTCCACGGACTGTGAGCTAAATAAGCCTTTCCTTCCTTCATTCTGGATGTCTGGTATTTGTCTCAGCAACAAGAGAAGGGTAACTTAAGACAATACCCTTGGGTGACTTTGGTAGTTGTGTGGGATTGTAAAATGACTCTGGAAGGATTTCCTCTGCCTGTCTAGGTGAATAGAAAAGCAGCCCAGAAAGAAAATGGCTCAGCACTCATGTATCAACTGCACAGGGGGACACAGAAGCGCTGGACCCCAGGCTCCTCTCCTGAATCTATAGCCCAGGCCTGGAGACGCCAAAGGCAGTAACCCGCTCTCATCTCAGGATCCACCAGCCAGGATTGCAGCTCTGAAGTAGCATTGAGGAAGGAGCACCCTGGTGGAAGGTACAGCATGAGACTGTGGCTCTGAGTCCCAGCAGAGCCTTTCAGCTCTGCACTTGGGACACCCATGTAGTTCACGTGCTTTGGGCTAAGAGCTGCCACTGCAGGTGTTGGCATGGGAGCTGGAAGCACCGTGGTGCCTCGTGGAGAGGGACAGACAGGCTGCAAGCTCTGGAACTCCTGGTCCCTGTCCTGCCTGTGCAAGAGGGGACTGAGAAAGCAGGGTAGGCAGAACCTCCAGGGGCTCAGCTTCACTCAGTGCTCCTGGCAACGAGGCTCACATCTCCCTGCCTCCCCCTGTCCATTTTCCTGGCTGTGTGTCAGCTCCTCGTCCTTTCAGTCCCCTGCATGCAGCCTTGCCCTGGCTCCTGAGGCAACTGCGGCCTGTGTCCCCTGCAGGTTGGGCTCTGCTACAGGAGACACTCCAGGCATCCAATCAGCTGCTTTCTATAAATATGAAATTACTCTAAAATAAGAGTTTGAGACATGGTCACAGATCTTCATATGCCTGCCAGTCTGTTTATGAAGTCAATTACTAGTAATTGATATTTCTAACTAATCTTTATTATTAAGATTTAATTATAGCACAAAATTAAACGACATAGATATTGGGGCCGGCCGCGGGTGGAAAAGTCCTACGGTGGAGGGGGAAACGTTCAGACATGTTTGAGCTGCTGCTGCTGTTGCAGCCACCTCGCAATCCCTCTTCATCTACTACTTGGGGGAAACTCCCAACCAGAGTCAGGCGTCTCAGGCTCACAGACCCCGGAGCTGGTCTCAGCCGGGAGACTTCCGGCGCGGCACAGCGCTTGCCCAGACCGCAGAGCCTCTCCGCAGCAAGGCGCCTGGGGCGCCGGAAGGGCCCCCACTGACGCGGCCGACGTGCCGCCGCCCCGCCCCTCCTGCTCCCGCCGGGCTGGCCCGGCCACTGCGCCCGCCACGGAGGCAGCGGCTGCGGCGACGCTGTAAACTTCACCCCAGCGCCCGGGACCCCGCCCTGGCCCCTGAGCCCTCCGGCTGGGCGCTCCTCGGTCCCGCGCTTGCCTACGCCCCTCGCACTCCCCGGCCCCGCCCCAACCAGGCTCCCGGGGTGCCCGCGGCCAAGGCGTGCGGCGCCATCCTGAAAAGGACTCTGGATTTCGACCCGTTGCTGAACCCGGCGTCCCCAAGAGGAGGCGAGGCGCGCCGTTGTGGGCGCCCACCTCGGCCGCCGCCTCCCCGTTGTCGGCGGCTGCGACCACCGCCACCTCCTTCTCGTCCTCGCTGCAGAAATATCTCGGAATGGAGCCATCCCCTTTAGGCGACCTCTCCTCCCGCCTCACCACAGAACAAATTCTGTAGGACATAAAACAAGAGCATAAACTCATGCAGAAGAGAAGACTTTCAGGAACTAGTTTCGACAGATCCAGGTTGTAGCTCTGATGCGCAGCCGCATGCATTTCTCCTCAGTGGACCAGCCTAGTCAGGTTGGAATGATCTGTGAACGTTTGTTGACAGAACGTGAGGGGAAAATTCGAGAAGAAAATGAAGATATATCGAGTGCAAAGCCTGCAGAGCTATATGATGCATTTGTGAGGTTTACACATGATCAGATAATGCCACACTATGGAGAGCAGCCTGCTAGTTATGTTTCATGAATCACATTCTCTGCCTTTGTGGGCTGCCTTCTTCCCTGTCGAGTTGCTGGAGGAGGTTCCAACTCTGACATACAGCAATGCCAATACCCCCTGTGAATAAGGCTATTTCAAGTTTTCGTCAGTGATAAGCACTGGTAGGCAGCAGCAACTGATTTTGGAAATTTCCCTGAGGGCAGTACAACCTGGATGTGGCTCTTTGTTACCTGTGTCAATACCAGTGGTCTCATTTTATCATTACGATTTTGGCTTTTTAATATTAATATGCTTGAAAAGATAATAAACTGGTGTTCTAGAACATGCCCTTCACTGGCTGTGTAAGTAAAACTGTAGAATGATACTTCAGATGAAGTTAGTGTGATTTTAATTGTGCACCACAACCAAGCTGTAACCAGTTATCAATAACTTAGAATGTAATTCCAGGATCATATTAAGCAAATAGCCTACAGTGTTTCCTATGAAATAGTGAAGGAGAAAGACATTTCTATAATCCAGGAGTTCTTGAGTTTTTGGAATGGGTTTATATAATTTTTTGGGGGGTAGCTTTATTTATTCTATCAGTCTTTTAAACAAATGTTTACTGTTGCAGTTTTTCCAGTGTATCATTATTTTGCTGCCCTTGTAGTACTGGAATTTAGTTGGAAGAATAAAACATTTACTTCTATTCTGATCATTTTTTAAATGTTACAAATGAGTAGTATTTGAATAAAAGTCAGTGTTTTAAAAGTCAAAAAACAAATCAAAACCAAAATTAAATGATACAAACTAATGTATAACCAAAGTGACTCTTTTATATGTTTTCTGTCGAATAATATGTATGTGTAAACATCATTTTTTCATTCACAATGGCTGAGTCCTATTTTTGTTCTCTTTATTTTTTTGTTCCCTTTATAAAGCTGTTAATTTTACAGAAAATTAAAATTCAATTTAGAGACTCTCTTTCAATTTACAGCTGAACATTTTCTAAAGCATGAGCTTGTAAAATTATATTCCAGTGATCAAATTGACTTATTTTTCTTGTCCCAAATAATTTTTGTCTTTCGTTTCTGTGCCTTTTTGGCAGTAATTGCCACAAGCAATATTTGGAGAGAACAAAAATGTGAACAGAATTTGTAACCATGATGATTTAAGATTGCAGGAAGGCGCTTTCTAAAACAGAAGAGGTTAAAGGGCAATTTCCAAGACCATCAGCCAGAACTGTGGGAACAGAAAAATAAAAATGGCAGTATAACCTAGGATTGATTTTGCTTTATTTTTTTAGAGGAATAATATCTTATTTGTTTATTAAATCTTTTGTTCATTTTAATGAGAAAAAAAGATAAAATAGCAATAAAACAGTTTCAAAACAGGTTAGTAGGACAGTTACAATAATTAATACATTGTGTATTATTGTAATTGTAATAATATGTAAGGACAAGATGTAGACATGATATCTTGTCTAAATAATATTAGTACAACCTTTATTCACATTGAACTAAGAGAAAGTAGCTGAATATCTATCCTAACTTATACACACACACACACACACACACACACATTTTTTTTCACTAAAAAACAGTCTGCTATTTGTATCCCTCATTTTTGTTTTGTTTTGTCAAAGATGGGTGTTCCATTGCTGTTAGAGAAGCTGTATTTGGAGAGCACTTTAAAGGACCTTTACATACTTGAAGCCAGTCTAAAGATTGTAGGTACTTGAATTCAGCAAAATAATCCAATGTAGTCTAATAGTCCATAATAGTAGTGAGTTATCAGCACAACTGGCAATTATCAGAAGTTGTTGACTTGAGCCTTTTATAGCTCAGCATGTTAATATGGCTTTACTTTTATACCTCGAGGTCATGCTTTTCTGCTGGATGGTTAAGACCCACTTAAAGCAAAACCTCTATAATTTCAACCAAAATACTAATAGCATTTTTAGAGAAAACAGTCTCTAAACTGAAGAGACACACGATAGCAAAAGATATCCTAGATGACAAAAGCAAAGCAGGTAGCAACACAACGACAGACTTGAAGTCACACTGTAAAGCTATAGTAATTGAGGTACCATGGTACTGGCACAAAAGCATGCATGTGAATCAGAAGCAGAAACAACCCCAGGTATATACAGCTATTTGATCTTTGATAAAGGAGCCAAAAATATACACTGGAGGAAAGATAGCCCTTTAATAAATGGTGCTGGGAAAATTGGATATCCTTATGAAGAGGATTGAGTCTATGGCACAAGAATTAATATCAAGAACGAACAAATGGAATCATATCAAATTATAAAGCTATATTCATAGCTAGACCATAGTCATTCTGCCTATTCTGGAACAGAGGACATCTTTCTGTTTTCTAATGTTCTTACTGATTTCCTTTTTCAGAGTGCTGTAACTTTCATTTCAGAGATTTTTCACTTCCTTGGTTAGGTTAACCCCTAAGGATTTAATTCTTTTATCTAAGAATTTTATTTTAATGTTATTGTAAATGGTATTGTTTTCCTAATTTCTTTTGCAGTGAGTTCATTATTGATGTGTAGAAATGCCATTGATATCTGTGCTTTTTTTTTTAATTTTTTTACTTGTTTATTCATTTTTGCCATACCAGGCATCAAACTTGGGACTTTGTGCTTACCAGACAAGCTCACTTCCACTGAGCTATCTCCACAGCCCTGTGTGTTTATTTTGTAACTGAGTACATTGCCAAACTTGGTTATAATTTTAGGAGTATTTTGAAGAATTTTGGGTCTCCTTTGTAGAGGATCATGTCATTTACAAACAATGCTAATTTGTTGTCTTCCTTTCATGTACCCATTGTTTTTTTATGTCTTTTTCTTCATTATTCTAGCTAATGTTTCAAGGTCTATCTTGGACAGGAGTGGTGATCATGGGCATCCTTATCTTGTTCTTGATTTTAGAGGAACAGTTTCCAGATTTTCCCATTTAATATGATTCTGGCAGCAGGTTGGTCACAAATTTCTTTATCAGATTGAGATCAGACCCTGTTTTCTTCAGAATTTTTGTCATGAATAGATGTTGGATTTTTCCATGGACTTTTGCCACGTCTGAGGTGATCATGTGATTTTTGTTCTTGCTTCCATTTATGTAATGGATTACATGGATGCTGGTTTAAGGATCAGGATCATGTTAGTTTCCAAGAATCATTTGGAAGTACTTCTTTCTTCTCAATTTCATGAGTGAGTTTGAAAAGTATCAGTGTTAGGTCTTCCCTGAAGTTCTTGTAGAATGTGTGAGTCCCTGAGGCTCTGGGATTTTCTTATTTGCTGGTGTTTTTACTGCTGCTTCAGTTTCACTGCCAGTTATTGGATTGTTCAAGAGTTTTTAGTATATTGGTTGATTTTTGGTATTTTATAATTATTTAGGAATCTCTCAATTTCTTCTTGAGTTCTCCAGTATTTTATTTATTTTTAATTTAAAAAATTTATTGAGAAACAAATAGCAATGAGACAGTTTCAAAACAGATTAGTAGGGCAGTTACAATAATTAATACGTTGCATATTGTTGTCTTCATAGCGGTTATTCATAGTACAAGATGCAGATATGATATCCTGTCCAAACACTATTAGTACAAATGTTTCTTCTCATTGAATTAAGAGAAAGTAGCTGTATATCTATCATATATATATATATATATA
>NW_004524594.1:24583437-24602207 GCF_000260255.1 Octodon degus | reverse complement strand
TATAAAATATATCACTACAAAATGGTTCTTCATTTATATCTCCCTTTTTTGTTTACTTTTGTCAGATATGGGTATTCCATTGCCATTCAAATATTGTAGGTACGTGAATTCAGCAAAGTAATTCAATATAGTCCAGTAGTCTATAATAGTAATGGGTTTTCTGCAGGACTGGCAATGTCAGAAGTTGTTGACTTGAGCATTTTACAGCTCAGTATATTAATATGGCTTTACTGTTTTTTTCTGAACTAGGGTTAGAACTCAGGCCCTTGCGTTTGCCAGGCAAGTGCCTAGTCTACCTAGCTAATTACTTATTTTTACACAGAAATTTAGAAATCTAACCATATACAGCATTGTACCAGGACAGTCCTATGACTTTTTTATTGTCTTTTTTAAGCAATTAGTATGACATGACAAGAAGTACGTATTTAGAAGACCAGAATGACAGTCATTCCAAGCATGACCCTAGTATTACACATTGCTATCTTCAGTGCAGTTGCTTAGTTCACAGGCTATCAGCATATAGAGCTAGTCAGGGTGAGAATCCTACCAATTAAGTGCTAGTTTCAAATACCTGCTGAAGATTCTCAGGATCATTGCCTTAACCATCTTGTGCAAGTAAATGTATGGCTTTGCCCCTGTCATGTTTTCTAGTTTCTCTCCTTGCCCTCTCTTTGTTGTCTAATCCTTAAGTTCTCACTTTCCTTTTAATTGTGTTACACATTTGTATTTTTTTTTCTTCTTTGGAGTTCTTACACTAGGGAGACTATATGATATTTACACATGTGGGCCTGGTTTATTTCACTTATGAGTATATCTTCAAGTGGCATCCACTTAAATATCATGACTTCGAGTTCTTCATTCTTTATAGCTGAGTAATACTCCATTGTATAAAAATACCACATCTTTTTCATCCATTCCTCATGTGATGGGCATCTTGGTTGTTTACAAGATTTGGCTATAACAAATGGTGCTGCTATGAACTTAGGTGCACATATATCACTATGATATGATGTTTTTAGTCCCTCTGGGAAAATTCCAAGTAAGGAGATAGCTGGTTTGAATGGACTTTCCAGTCCTAGTTTTTTAAGGAGTCTCCACACTGATTTCCATAATGATTGCACCAGTCTACATTCCCACCAGCAGTGGAGAAGGGTTCCTTTTTCCTCACATCCTCGCCAACATTTGTTGTTGGAGATTGATTTCTTTATGATAGCCATTCTTTGTGGGGTGAGATGGTATCTCAGTGTTGTTTTCATTTGCATTTCACGGATGGCTAGTGATGTGGAGCATTTTTTTTGTATATTTGTTCACTTCTACAATTTTGTCCTCTGAGAAGCATGTGTTCATCTCGGATGTCCATTTCTGGATTGGGTCTTTAAATTTGAGGGCCCTAGTGTTTTTTAGTTCTTTATAAATTCTAGAGAGCAGACCTTTGTTTGAGTACTTATTTGTCATGATTTTTTCAAATTTGTGGGTTGCCTTTTCACTTTGTTGGTAATTTCTTTTGACATGCAAAAACTTCTCAATAAGAGGAGGTCCAGTTATTAATTGTTTCAAGTATTTTTTTCCTTTTTTCCATAATTTTATTGACAAACAAATAGCAATGAGAAAGTTTCAAAAAAATTTGGTAGGAAAGTTTCAATAATCAACACATTGCATACATTCTTCCTAGTGGTTAATTGCTGTACAAGATGTGGACCTGAAATTCCATCCACAAACACAATTACAACAAATCCCTCTATTCATAAAGAGAATGTAACTATGTATCTATCCTAACCAGTTTGAATACACAGATAATTGTTTCAAGTATTACCTGTGCAATTTGATTTTTGTTCTTGAACTCTTTGCCTACCCTTAATTGTTCAACAGTTCCTCTTACTTTCTTTTCCAGGAGATTTAGTGTTTCTGTTTTAATGTTTAGATCTCTAATCCTTTTTGACTTTAGCTTAGTGCATGGTGATAGACCTGGGTCAAGTTTTAGTTTTTGGCATATAGAGAGCCGGTTTTTCCAGCACCATTTGTTAAAGAGGCTATCTTTCTTCCAGTAAGCATGTTTGGTCCCTTTTTCATAGATAAGGTGACGAAGTGTGTTTGTACTTGCTTAAGCATCTTCTAATCTGTTCCATTGATCCTCAGGTCTGTTTTTTTTGCCAATACCATGCTGATTTTATCACAGTAGTTTTGTAGTATAATTTCAAGTCAGCAATTGTAATGCCTCCTGCCTTGTATTTGTTGCCCAGGATTGCCTTTGCTATTCTAGGTCTTTTCTGGTTCAAATAAATTTTAGGAAAAATTTCTCTAAGTCTGTGTGGTATGTTGATGGTATTTGTATAGTGATTGCCTTAAATCTGAACAGCAATTTTGGGAGTATGGCCATCTTCACAATGTTGGTTCTTCCTATCTAGGAGCATGTAATATCTTTCCATTTTCTGAAATCCTTTACAATCTTTTTTCAGAGTACTATAATTTTCCTTAAAAAGATCTTTGACTTCTTTAGTTAGATTAATTCCAAGGTATTTCATTTTCCTCAGTGCTATTGTAAAAGGTATTGTTTCTATAATTTCCCTCTCAGTGTGTTTGTTGTCTGTGTAGAGGAACGCTATTGACTTTTGGGTATTGACTTTATAACCTGCTATGCTACTTAATTTCTGTATTAATTCAAGTAGCTTCTTGGTGGAGTTTTTTGGGGCTTCCCAGGAAAGTTCTCCAGTATTTTGGCATACATATTTGTGAAGCAGTTGGTCAAAATTTTCCACATTTTGGTGGTTTCTTTTGCAATTTCCCTTTTTATATTTGTAGTTGCATCAATTTGTGCTTTTTCTCTTTTGGGTAATACTGGGTAAGAGTTTCTTTATTTGTTTATTATTTCAAAGAACAGCTTTTTGATTCTTTGATTGTTTTAGATGTAGTTCTAATACACTTATCTTTATTAAAATAGGATTTCAGCTCTTAGTTATCTTGTGAAAATTGAAATTTCATGTTTAAGTTAGAGATTTTTAAATGAAAGGGCTTAGATTTTCAAATGTGCTGTCCTTTTGACATATTTGAATCTGAAGCATCATATTTAGTTACCTGTGATGAATTTATGAAAACAAGTGACAAGAGCAAGGACTGGCTTGATTTTAGCAGAAGCACTATAAGGTAGGAAATGCTCTTAGATTCCTCTTTTAGAGCAAGCGAAAAGCTGGTTGTGTGTTAGGGAGGTAGCTCAGTGGCATATGTGCTTGCCTGGAAAGTACAAGGTCCTAAATTTGACCCCTGATACAAAAGCAAAAAACAAAACAAAACAAAACAAAGAAACAACAATAAAAGCCAGTAGCAAGTGGATCATTTCCCTCATGCATTGCTGATCAGAAAATTCAAGAGGAACCCCAGCTTTGAATCACTGTTGTAGATTGTTGATTCTTGAAATGTCCAAGTCTTTAGTGTTAGCTAATAGTCTTAAATATTTTTGGTGTAGGCATAGCCTTATATTGGGTGCTTCATTTAAAATCATCTTGTGTTTTTATAGACTGCAATTCTTGAACATCAAAAAAATGATTACAGCAAAATAGCAAAACTGAAAACAGATAATGGAAGATCATTCCAAAAGGCCTGGACAGAGTCATTCCGAATGATTAAAAGCAATGGGAATGTGTTATGCATTTCTCTGCTGTGAAAGTGTTGTGTGTTGCACATCAAAAGAAAAAAGGGACTTGGACACCAAACATAAAAGTGCTGCCAAATTCGATGAAATTAAAAGACAAGAGTTTCTTGAAGGGAAATTGAGGAAATAGCATTCCCAGTATCTTAGTTTTTGTAGCTATTTTTCTAAAACAAGTCATCTGACAGCAGCCAGCTCTAAAATTTTGCTGTGTATAGCAAAGTGTGGGGGACTGATGGGGACTTTATCACAGTGGCCATTTTTTTTGAGACAGGTTTTGCTCATACTTCAGGCTGTCCTTGAACTCACTATGTTGGCCAGGCTGGTATTGAACTTACAGTAGTCCTCCTGCCTCAGTCTCCCAAGTGCTGGCATTACAGGCATGTGCCAACATGTCCAGCTTCAAAATAGCCATGTTGTCTGGGAGTAATTCCCTTTATAATGATTTCTCAAATAAGGAAAAAATTACACAATACATCTGTGAAATGCCCCTTAGCAGAAATTCTGTTAAAGAAAAGGTCTTAGCAACTTGTCAGTGACTCACAAAAGGCAGCTTCTAACTTGCATGAGGGCAGTAATTTCACATGATACTGCTGGTGACAGCATGAGAGAAAAGCTGGTGAAACTGTGACCTTTGCATGGAAGAACACAGGGACAGGTATTTACGGTGTTGTGATGTGGCTTTTTTTTTTTTTTTGCCAAGACATAAGACCAGAAAAGTGGTTTCAGTGACTAGTGATGGGGCCCTTGCAGGGTGAGTGCAACATCTAGTCCCATACAGTTCTTTGTTAAAGAAGCAAAACTCCTGGTCATTCAGCTTCATTGTATTATATATTAAAAAGCTCTTTGTACCAGGGAGAGCAGAAAAGAAATTAATTAGCAAAACGAACAAAGACCTTATAAAAATGAGAATTGCATCACGCTTCATGCTCTTAAGTTTTGACAGTTTCAAGCACTTCCTGATGGGGTTCAGGCTCAGTATAATGCTTTACTTGTGTACAGTAATGTCCAGTGGCTGAGCAGAAGATAAATTCTGGATAGATTTGTAGCCTGGTTGGATGAAATTAGGCTGTTTATGAATAGAAAAGGGCAAGAATATCCACAACTCACTCACATGGCCTGGCTTAGTAACTTCATTTTATTTCATTTGTTTATTTATTTTTTTACAGGTTTTACACTACACTTCAATGTACTGGACAAAAACCCAAGCAGGTATAAGGAAAAGAGCAGGAAGGATGTTTTGTGATATCCAAACATTTAAGAAAAAACTGTAGGGTCTTGAAGAGACCTTGAAAGTGGACATGTGAAATATTTTCCAAATCTAGAAATGCATTTGAAGAAGTCTACGACATTTCCGGACAATCCTACAAGCCATTAGGAAATCTATAAGAATTTTCTAGCACTGTATCAGCTGCAAAGCAGAATTCTAGTAACAAAGTTTTTACAGTTTTATAAGATGGGGACAACCTTGTGGGGTGTTTTTTTTGTGTGTGTGTTTTTTTCTTTTCTTTTTTTTTTTTTTTTTACTTCTCCAAGCAGAGACAGTTTTGATGAACTTGATCTCTCCTGCTTACACTGGCTAGATTATTGCAATTCTGGAAGTGGAGGTATTGAAACTTCAAGAAAGATCTATCTGGAAAACTAAATTCTATTACCTGTGTGTAACACTTGAGAGAGACATAAAAGACAGAGTTTGAAGGGATGACAAAAGACAGCACATTTGGTAGTTTTGAAAATGAAGTCCTTGAAGTGTAGAATTCTCTGCCAAGTAATTTTAAGTCAGTGAAAGCACTTGGGATTGCTTTTCTTACTTTGTTTGGATCACCTCATGCTTGTGACCATCTGTTTTCAGCTTTGAATTATATCAAATCTGATACAAGAATCAGACTAACAGATGACCCAAGTGCTACATATGTTGCCCTCAAACTAACAAAATATGAGCCAAGATTTGACAAATTATCAGCCTGTGTACAACAGCAAAAATCCAATTAATTGAGCAAAGGCACACAAAATGCAAACTTTTACCTTTCATTAAAAAGCTGTTTGCACCACTTCAGGTTCTGTTGTTATGTTTTTCTTTTAAGACAAAAGATGCCAATGTTGTATTTTTTAAACCAAAATCTCAGTACTCAGATTTAATTGTAGTGTTGGCATGATGCAATAAATAAGTGGGTTTTAGGTTTTAGTCTGGGTGCAGCATCTCTAAAAGGTGTGTCATAACTGCTATGAATTTATTTTTGTGTTAAATGTGTTTCTTGTACACAGCATACGGTTGGATTTTATTTCTTGACTCAGCCTGTTACTCTGTCTTTTGATTGCCAAACTAAGTCCATTTATCCTGATAGTTACAGTTGATAGGTATTGACTTATTCCTTTCATTGTAGCATTTTTTTATGCTGTTTTTTTCTTTGTACATAATCACTAGCCTTACCTAGTCCCTTCATTGTACTGGGCTTTTTGGTATTAGTAACTTCGTTTTCTCCTAGGATATGCTTGCGAAGTTTTGGAATGTTGATTTGGTGGTCATGAATTTCTTTAGGTGTTCTTTATCATGTAAACATCTTATTTCTTCATCAATTTTGAAAGGTATTATAATATATGACAACCTGGAATTGAAGCTATATGCTTTTAGAGCTCAAAACAGTTCATTCCAACCTCTCCTTGCCTTTAGGGTTTGTGTTGAGAAGTCCATTGGAATTCTGATGGGTTTTTCTTTATAGGTGGTGCACTGCTTTTTTCTTTCTTTTTTAAAAATTGTTTAATTCTTTAATGTGTACATGATACTCATTCTCAACATTTATACAGTGTGTGACATACCAAAACACTATAGCACTTTGCCTTAAATGTTAAGAAAATCCATATAAAAGGATGAGTTATACACAATCTCTGCTGAAGAGCAAGGGCCATGGGGGAGTTAAGTGGTGACACAATGAAACTTGGACTATCTATGATTGTGATCTGTTTGTCCAAGGGAATAGCCTGCATAATACTTGTAAGCCCCATGAATATGCCAACATTACATACTCATTTATGTTTTAAACTATTAATAATGCTACTTTTCCCCACATTTGGGAAACCAATTACTCCCACCTGGATAGGCTTGCTATAAGTCTCCTGAAAACCTCCAAGAAGTTTACAAAGATCCTCTTTGCCAAAGAAGACACTAGTTTTCAGTGAAACAGATTTCCTCTTTACCTTCACCTTACTTATTCTCCCTTTATCCTTTGGATTTGTTGAGGCTTTGAGCACTACTGTTGGCAATTCTTTTGTCAAATAATTTAGCCAATTCTCCAAATTCTTCTTTGGTATTAGATCTGATTTATTTATTTATTTATATTTATTTTATTTTTTATTTTTAGGACAGTTTCAATAATTAATACATTGTACATTGTTATCTTCTTAGTGGCTATCCATAGTACAAGAAGTAGCCAGGATATCCTGTCCAAACACTATTAGTACAAATCTTTCTTCTCATTGAATTAAGTGAAATTAGCTGTGTATCTATCCTAACTATTATGTATATACAATTACAAAATGGTCCTTCCTTTGTATCCCCTTGATTTATTTAATGAGTTCCAGCTTTTATGTCCACTCCCATCAATCACCTCTTCTTTCTGAGGACATGTGCAGCCAAGAGGATTTCTGGCATCTAATACCTCTAGTAAAATATCTGAGGCCTCAATTACCTTTTTAAGTTCCTGACAATGTACTGCCTTTGGATTCTGTTCAGTCAGCCTGGCTCTTTTAGTTTTGTTTTGTCAAAATTCCTCCACAGATTCAGTGTTAGATGGCTCATCAGCAGCGTAGTTTCAAGTTCTCTTTTCCTGTCTTGTTCCCTCTGCCTATCAAGTTTCTGTTGCTGTTTTAGTTCTTCAGACTGCTGTATACTTAGCTCAGCTTCTTGAAGAAGCGCCTCCTTAAAAGAAGCACTACTAGGAATTCCTGGGTCTTTCCTCGACTTCTTGTGACCCTGTATTTTTGGCCTCCTTCCTCAAGTTTTGATGGTGCTCTCAAGCCTTCTTCTGGATTTTATACCGTTTATGGCAAATCATGCATTTACTCGCTTTCTTTAACTTCAGCCGTTTCACGCTAGCTGGGGAGACGGCAGGCTGCACAGCAGCAGGAACAAGGTGACTCCGCGGGTGCCACATGCCAACTGAGGTCCTGGACCAATATGAATACTCATGCCACTGCTGTAAAGCGTGTCACAGTCCTTCCACCTGCACTGCTTTTTTCTAGCAGCTCTAAAGATTTTTTCTTGTCTTGAATTTCTGGAATTTTAATTATTATGCATTATTTACTATGGAGTGTTTTTCCTGATTATGGCTATTCTGGGTTCCATATACCTCAGCTATCTGTATGTTAATTCTTTTTACATATCTGGAAATTTTTCTGCTATTACTTCTGTAAACAAGTTTTTTATGGATTTGTGCTATGTTGTGATTTTTCACTAATTCTAATTATGCTTGTATTACTCTTTGTTGAATCATTGAGCAGCTGTTGGATTCATTTTTCATCTTTTCTTGCTACTTTTAAGATAAATTCATTAGTTGATCACTAACCACAGTTTTGTCTTCTAGATCTGACACTCTGTCTTCATATTAGCCACGTCTGCCCATAATTTCATTCATATTTAAAAATCTCTTTGGAACTTTGTATTTTATTTTTTGGCAGAACTGGGGATTGAGCTCAGACCCTTGCACTTGCCAGCAAGTGCTTATTCTACGGAGCCATCTCCCTGGCCCTGGAACTTTTTAAAGGACTCTCATTCTTTTCTATACTGGGCATTTATGTATGTTTCTCTCTCTCTCTCTCTCTCTCTCTCTCTCTCTCTCTCTCTCTCTCTCTCTTATGCTAGATTTTTATTAGTGTGTTCTCTGGACTCGCTGATCATTTGTTTCATCAGAGTCATTATATGGTTAGTTATATCTTTACATTTTCCAAACACCCAATTGGAATGTTTTACCTCCACTGATACCATGTTAAACCATGATACCATGCTGTGTGGCTTATGATTTCTTCACCTTTTCTGGCCTCTGGACTGGTTTTGGGTGAGTTGGGAATTTTTGCAGGCATTTTGTTGCTTTGTCATTTCATGTTTCTATTTTTTAAAGAATCTTTTTGTGCTGGATTTTGTGGCTTATTTTGCCCAATGGCTGGTTCTTTGAGAATGATCTCATCAATGTTGTTTCTGACTCCACTCCCACCTTCATGGAAATCCAGATATCAGTGCTCAGAGAAAACCAAATGATATCAAAAACTATGTCAACTTGACAACAATGATATCAAATATCAACGGGATATTGAAAAAGATCTTAGGATCACTAAAAAATGACTCTTGACCAGGGCAAAGAGGACCATGATTTTAATGAAGATGCTTAAATCCACCAGACATTGGCCTATAGCAATTCAGACTGCTCATTTCTGCTGGATTTAGTAGGTATGCAAGAGCTTCAGAGTACCCCTGGACTTGAAGTCCATACCTGAAGATTACATCCAATGAACCTGGACTCTCACCACAGAATGTAGCCCCATGATCCTCCTGGCCTGAACCCAAGCCTCCTCATGGATCCTAGGAAATCAGATTTTAGGTCTTACCCTTTTCAAGCCTGTATCTTAAGGGTGGCTCTCGCCTGGTCTTTGTGGTCTGGTAGCACTTGTCCTGGACTGAAACTCTCCTCCTTGAGATTGACCTTATGCCCCATCAAGTGTTTTGGTTGAGACGTTTGCCACATTGCTATGGAGAATCCATGAGCAGATCTGGTGAGGACTTGTAGCTGGGATGCTCTCTTCTTGCTTGCTGCAGGGTGTATGTGAGATCAGGGCTGGTGGTGGTGGAGATGGTGTGGGTCACACGAGATCTTGGCTCCTGCATCCCATGTGGATTGTGCAGGGCTTGAACAGGTTCTCTGCACATGGTTGTACTGTCCCTGTTGAAAACTCTTTATATGCTATTTGTTGGCATTAGTCACATTACTACAGGTGATGACTAGCAAGTAGAATCCACATCCTTTCATCCATCCAGTGAGTGTTTGATAATGGGCAGCTGAGTTCACTGCTTTTTCTCTGTGAGCTGGTATAACATAATACTGCACTGGTCCTGTCTAGACAACTTGTTATCACCCCAGGTTTTACTGGTTCCTTTCCTGAGCCTACCTTACCTAGAAAATGAGCATTAAGGTACCAAAATTCACCATGCTATTATTATTATTAATGTATAGACATGTACTGATGAGAAAAGAAAAAAAAAAGACAGGAAATTTGGAACTCAAAATACCTATGCTCAGGAGCATCATACTCTTGGAGATGCTAGGGCCCAGGCTATAGTTACTGATCCTCAGGGTCTCCCTGTAGAGGAAAGGATTGTGCTGGAGTCAGGGTCCAACCTAATGTGCTGTGAGATGAAGGAGTCTGGTGCTGTGGAAGAGCTTTACTGACTTCGGTGAGTCATCCTTGTGATTTATGAGAACACAAATGAAAAGACTTGGTCAAGGTACAAAGGCATAACTTTAGATGCCCTATTTACTAATGCAGTTAAAGTCCTCATGGTCCAATTATATCAATCTATGACATGATAAGAGCATGTGATCTTATACGTTTCTGCAGTCATTCCACATAGCTATATGTTAGTCACCTTCCTGTTCCTATGAAAAAGTACTTAACGTGGAACTTAAAGGAGGAACTTTTTTTGGGCTTATGCTTCAGAGGGTTCTGTCCATGGTTGGTTGATTCCATCACCACGGGCCTTAGGCAAGGCAAAAGCATCCTGTGGAGCGATGTGGCTCAGTAAAGCTGTTCTCATGGTAGTTGGGAAGCAAGGAAAGAAGTAAAGAGCCTAAGAGGAAGGGGTCAGAGAGAAGATAGAGTCCCAAGGCCATGGCTCCATGAATCAGTTCCTTCAACTAAGTCCCACATCTCACCAACAGATTAATTTACTTTTTAAATTAGTTTTTGAAAAACGTATTTGGTACAAGGTCTCACTACACAGCTCAGAGTCCTAGGGATCCTCTTGTTTTCAGCCTCCCCAGAGCTGGGATTACAGGCATGTGCCACCACACCCAGTCTTTGTGGTATGCTCAGCATGCCTGGGGGCTGGAGCCAGTGTGGCCTGTGGTGCTGGGGACCAAACCCCAGTCCTTGTGCTTGCCTAAAAAGGTGTTTAGTCCATTGAGTTATCTCGCTGGCCCGTAACAGATTAATTTGCTAATAAGGTTAAAGTCCTCATGGTCCAATTATGTCTTGAAACATGCTCAGTCAGCCAGGAAGGATTGAGGGATTATATCAGTATAATGCTCAAGGTTACACCACTGTGAGCCATCTCCGTGTGCCCAGAATTGTAACTTATTTCCTAGGTGTTCCTCAATCCAATCCAATTGACAATCAAGATTAACCATCAAATCATTTTCATAAAAATAGATTAATATGTCCCTCTTTTCTTTTTAGCTTTTATTACAATTTATAAGGCCTTCCAAAAATTCTAGAAACAATTCGTCTGTATCTTTAAAGAAAATGAACAGCTTATTATTATTTTAAAAAAAATATTCCTTCAGGGAAGAAGAAATGGATTGCAGGTCACGTGACTGAAAAAAAAATCCCAGGTGAAAACAGAGCTTTAGCAGCTCAGATGCAGACACCTCCCATGGCACACCTCACTGCCTTGCCTTTGACCTCACTGATGTGTGGCTACGCGAGGTCATAGTTACACTTAGGGAGACTGCGAAGGAATTCTCAGGCAGAAGCCTGTTTTCTAGGACCAGACTAGTCTGTTTTTCTTCTCCTCGCTTTGTAATTCAGACTGGCCTCAAACTCACTGTGTAGCCCAGGCTGGTCTGGAATTCATGACAATCCTCCTGCCTCAGCCACTTGAGCACTCGGATTACAAGCGTGTGCCACCATGTCTGCCTATAGCTCAGATGTAGTCTTAAGGAGGAACTTGTATGTCCATGTGACTTGAATGACAGGTGCAAAGAGGATCTGAGACACGCGCTTCCTAGGTTTTGGTTTCTTGTCCAGAAACCATTATAAATTGCAGGGCAAATTTTAGACTAATTTTAATCACCTGCTTAGATTGAGCCTTTTACAATTACTGTTAAATTATAGAGTTGATGAGAACACGGGGGTTTAAGTCTGGTGGGGCAAGTGCAGAGGCAAGCAGTTAGGGAACTTTGGCTGTAGTTTGCTTGTTGTTCTCAGTGGCTGATGGATCTCCTGTGGATTTCAGAGTTCAGGTAGGGCAGGGAAAGTGTCTATGTGGTAAAGATACCAGTGGGGGATTTAGCATCTAGGCAATGTAATGACAACATCCTTACTGAGGTTCATAAGACTTAAATGGGCTGTCAGAGCCCAGGAAGCCAGAGGGCAGCCTGGGTGTGAGATTCAGGGATTGAGCAGGATAAAGAGGCTGATCTCTTAGTGGGACTGTACTGGGTGAAGGTCACAGCCTTACAGGGTAAAGAGGGCTTCTACTCACAGGATGACTTATGAGGGGTATCAAGACTCAGCAAGGATGAGTGATGGCTGTGGGATTGACATCAGAAGTCTGGAGCCTTCTCTGAGGAGGTTGGCTCAGCACTGGGTGTCAGGCTTTAGCCAACTGAGTAAATCCTTGAAGGGGTGTGGTCTGGCTCTGTGCCGAGTGGGGAAGGGATTGAGGGAGGTGCTTGAACTCGGGGCATTAGAGCACAACCAGGGAGAACTGGTTGCTGTAGTGTGGGACAGATGGCACAGAATGTGAGAGATCCAGAACTCCAGACAATCCAATGATTAAGTTAAAGGCAATGAACACAGGTTCTGTACTGTCACAGGAGTTAGAAATATGGAAAGGTAGAAGACTAAGATGAAATCTGTGGCACTGAATTAGACCTGTAGGCCTTATAGTGAACTTATGTTTTTCTGTGCCTTTAGACAGATAAATATGGGTACAAAACAAATATATGGAGTAAATCTGCATGTTTGTTACATGGTGAGAAGGAGTGGGGAACACGGATGAAGTGGAGTCATATTGGTAAGAGTTTAGGGGAGAGAATCTAGGCATGAGTTGAGGGCTGGTCTGCCAGAACTTCTCACAAGAATGATTTAATTATCAGAGTTCTCTCCTTAGCCTAGGAAGCAAAAATGTCATTATTTGGCACTCAGTTAAGTTTATAATGGTCTACATGTGATTCTATTTAGTTTTGCTAACCAGTGAAAAATAATCACATGTGTGCAGAACTGTGCATCGAGGTGGTGTGGAGATTAAAGGGATAACAAGTGTGGCATGAAAGATAGCCTCCTCCCTCCGACACCTAACAGATCTGTTTTCAGTTCTGGAGGTGACAAGTAGCAAAATTAATGGAGGTGCCCAGGGCTGTTACTTCAGAACAGGAGGAGAAAGCAGCAGGTGTAGAGGAGCAGATGCATGCTGCATCTTCCTCACCACACTAAGAGGGAGCTAACTCCTGAGAAGGGTTGAGGGGAAGGTGAGTTTATACCTCTTAGAATGTGTATGAAGAAGCTGCCTGATTAGCTAAAAATGATGAGGTAGATGTTAATGTAACAGTAATTGCTCAGGCTTTTTCTTTTAGAAGTAATTATATTTGTATGTGGAGATGTAGGTCTTACTTTTGTGGTGCTTTCTAGACTTCTTTAGCTCTTGGTTCCTCTTTTCCTTTCCTTCCTATTTTTCCCTTGCCTTTTGACCTCCATTTTGACACATTTATTTTTATTCTATAATGATTCTGGGAACTGGACTTCTTTCTGTGGACCTCATGACTCAACATTCTGGGTTTTAATTCTCAGGAGATACTTCTCTGAAGTATTTGTTTATTTAGTGCCTGTAGATTTCTATAGTTGAGTGGCAGGACAATTTACCATATGTTTGATCATATTTGTAACATGTTTTAAGAGACAGATGAAATACATTTTCAGAAGAAAGCAAATCTTTGCTCAACATGACCTTGGAAACTCTACGTGTTAAAGGTAAGTTCAGAAATGAATCCATGTTCTTATACAACTCATCTTCTTCTGCAGAGCCTCTCTGTTTATTTTGTAGTGGATAGAGTCATTTTCTCTTGGAAGAAATGACAGATGAAGAAAGATTAATGAATAAGGTATGGTGGAGTTAGTAGTGTCTGCTAAAAACAGGACTGAGTTGCCAGTACATAGGAGTAAAGGAGGCATACAGTTGTGTAGTGGGAAAAAGTGTTAATGAAGATAAGAATAGGGCTGAAGATAGCTCAGCAGCACAGTGCCTACCCACGAGTATGAGGTCCTGAATTCGAGTCCCAGTATCCCTGGTTCCCCCAACAAAAAGAAGAGAAGTATAATAATGTGACAAAAATGCTCAAGACACATTGTAAAAGAAAATGACAGGTCAGAATTCAGTATTTATGGAATGTCAATTGTGTAAAAATATACTTATATGAATATACATTTTAAAAAGTTACTGGAGGGATATGTACTAAATATGAACAACAGTTGCTTCTGATGTTAAGAATTTTTGTATTTTTCAATTTATTATGTACATGTTTTTTTTTCTATTTTTTATTTCAAATGTCCACACTCTTTGTAAATATGTGTCATACAAGAAAATACAAGAAGAGAATAAGGAAATAATATAAACACAAAACTTATTACTAATGTAACTAATTTTTTTTCAGCTCCCCAAGAGAGGGTGTCCCCCGGAAAATATACTGCTGGTTCTCTCAAGCTCCTTTTTGCTTCACTGCTGGTACTTTTCCTGTTGAAGGTGGTTTTATCATCTGTCACTTGTATTGTAAGTGAGCCATCCAAATCAATGAGCAACATGTGCCTTACAAGAGAAGGAGCCAGCCCACAGGAAGCTAACAATGCTTTTATCTAGATATCGGAAAACTACTTTTTCTGAGTAAATAGAATTCATGAGAATTCATGGGATTCTTTTTTTACGGATCTAGTTCCTCTTCTGTAGAGATAATGGGTTCATTTTCTTCATATTATTTGAAGAGTAGATGTTTGTTGGATTTGTAGAGTGAAATCTTTTGGGCAGCATCTCTGTATCAGACTGTGCATGTGAAGACAAATCTAGATATTCCTTGGTAGCATTTTAGGAGACTGGCTCTATTTGAATGCTCAGACACATTAGATTTTGGGATGAGTGGGACGGCAAAAAAAAAAAAAAAAAAAAAAAATGAGAAGAAATATTCCAGAAAATATTCTGCAGTGAATTGTTTTTGTGATAATCTTGCCTTACCCAACACTGTGCAAGATCTAAGTGCCAATATAAAAATGAGTAGAATTCTGTATATTTTGGCTTCTTGAATTTATCAAATATTTGAAAGGGATAAAATTAGCATACATTGGTAAATATTTTCTTCATTTACTTGTTCATTCAATAAGAACTACATACAAAGTACTGTGTAGTAACTTATGTCACTGCTGATAGAGAGTCACAAAGAGCCATGGCCTCAAGGAATTTGGAGAATAGTCAAGTGAACCAGTGCTTCCACTGCAAGGAAAGTGTCATGTAGGTGAGAAGGTTGAGGTAAACTTTCTGGAGAAGGCAGCATCTAGAGCTGTGTACCAAAGATGACCTAGACATACTAGAGCATAAAATAGGAGAAAATATAATTATACATCACTGGAACATAAATGCTGTATGAAAAACTAAACTATGAAGCTGTAGGTGACAAACACAAATGTCATTCAGGTTATGAAGAATGTTATGTAACATTTTAGACTCCCTCTCCCCCCACCCCCGAGCTTATTTTATTAACTATCTTCTGCTGCTTACTTAACCAGTCTAACACTTAGTTCAACTTTTTATCTAACTCATGTATCTGTGATTTGGCCATTTAGCCTGGTGTCAGGGAGGAGGGTCCCATGTGGCTGGCTGAGCTCTTTCATACATATGATAGTTCAGGAAGCTACCATAGAAAGACGAAGAGGAAGAGGATATCAGCAGGAACTACAGGGGTACCTGGGGCACATTTCCCCCTCCTTTTATGGGCCAGGCCAGGTTTGTTCACCTGGCACCTTGCAGACTTCTAAGGTTGAGGAGAAGTAGTGGAGCCCCCTTAAGTTCCAACTTGTGTCTAGCGCAGAGCTGCTGCTGCACCTTCTGTTGGTCGTAGAGTCTTAAAAGTAGCCCAGATTCAAATAGTGGAGAAATGAACCCTGTTTCCTGATTGGTGAAGCTCCCCATCATTTTGGAAAGTGGTGTAGACATAGAGAGGGTTGAAAATTATGGCCATTTTTCCAATGAGTCACAGTTATGAAGAGCTATTAAAGAATTTGAAGTAGGAAATTGATCTAATCAAATTGTAGTTATGTAAATATGCTTTTACAGAGAAGTGAAAATGGAGGCATTGGGAGAAGTTAGAAGGCTCCTTCATGATTCAGTTGAGATCATAGAGCCTGAACGAAGACAGTGAAGAAAAAGCAGAGGAGCTGGCTTTGACTGGTGAAGGAGACAAAATAGGGGGTGGAAGCATGATGAGTATTATTAAGACCTGGGTATAAGCGACACAGAGAAGTTAGGTGTGTCTAAAATATTCTGACCTAGTAAGCCAGGAAGTTATGAAGTTACTAAAAAGGTAGAAATACAGAATAATGAGAAAGCTTGGGTAGGAAGATGGTTTAAGATTTGGACATATTCAGGTGCACCTGAAGTATACTGTACATCTCATATAATTGTATGAGGAATATTGTATGGGTTGCAGGATAGATGATGAGTTTTGGAAGAAGGATTACAGGAGAGAGGATGAGTTTTGGAGATCATTCACATATAGGCAGCAGGTAGCAAATGGGAAATATGATATTACTCCACAAGCAGATGTAGGGCAGGAATAAAGGATAAGAATGGAATTCTAGGGAATGTTTCATTTTAGAAGAGAGGAATGGAGGAGGCAGAATCAAAGAATGTAAGAAGCAGGAGCAAGAAAGGTGAGGCCAAACATGAGGAAGCAGCATGCCAAGGGTTAAGTAGGACGTGAACTAAGCCAAGTCTGCAGGATGTCCAGTGGGAAGATGATGAGTTATTGGTCCTCACATGACCCATTTCAAGAAAGGCAGAAGCAAAAGCAGAAATGCAGTGGGTCAAGTGACAAGTAGGTGGTAAGGCACAATGACCGAAATTCAGTTGCTAAAGGTGATTGAATTAGTTCTAACTTTGGAGAGAAAGGGATGTGCTGATGTCCCGAGGAGTTGCAGCAGTGAAGTGGAGAGGTAAAGAAAGAAGAGGAAAATACTTACCTGGCAGGGGAGATGCCAGGATCATGAAGGTGGCTTTCTAGGTGAGGCTCATACATTGCACTCCAGATGTGCTGACCCCTGTGTTTTCCTAAAATGCAGGAAACTCGAATGCTTAATTGGTGGTAGTGGGGAACTGTTTGGGCTTTCCCTTAAAAAAGGAAAGAAAGAAGAGAAAAAGAATCCTCTTGATACAATTGGGGGTGCTTTTAAAAACCTGTGCTTGAAGTTAAAGTTCCTCAGAATTAGGTAATTCCTCCCTCATCCCTGATTTTCCCTTGGTAAACATCTTACGCAACACATAGGAGAATATGGATAAGTCCTACTACACCTGTCAAGATGGGACTGTCACGCTGTCTTTCAACTGCTAATCTTTCAGCTCTTCCTGTAGGTATCTATGGTACCAACCTCAATAGGAATAGGATTCCCTTGACTTTGGGAAATTATTTCCTATCAGTTTCTGGCTACTTGGTTAATTGAATATTTCTGGACTTTTTTTCTTCAAAGAATCAAGAAAGTACTTTTTATGCTCATATCTTGCACTCTGAGCAACTACTTTATTTTTTTATTATTTATTTTTAAATGGAAGAAGGATTTTTGGGGGGGGGGCTGGCTCAGAATGCCTTCAGGGCATGTTTGGCTGGCTGGAGTTGTGGGGATCAAACCACAGCAACCTGAGGCTGACTTCTTTGTTAAAGCAGCCACTGAGCAACTACTTTAAAGAAAATAACATCCAATGTATTAACTTGTTATTTTCTTATTATTTTGTTATGGAATTTTGTTTTACCTTTTTCCATTAAAAAAAAGAATCAAGAAAGTAAGAGTTAATAGCATAGTTATTAGCTAGCAGGAAATGATTTGATTTTATTGTTTTCTAGGTTTTTTCCAAAAATATTCTCAGCATGAAGAAAAATGTGACTGTAAAAGAACTGGTTCACACAGAATTGGAGTGTGTAAAGAACAATCATACTACTGAAGGTAAAACTTAATGCATCTATGACTGCAAGCTGAATATAATATGCAAAGTTCCCACCTCAGTATTTCCAATTAGATTCATGGGAAGATCATACTGATTGGATCTCAGTATTATTTCATTCTACAAGTGTACAAATATATAGGACACAAAATTCTAATATGTGTGGGCCACAGAGGTAGCTTGGTGGTCCAAGCACCTGCCTAGGCAAATGTAAGGACCCGGGTTCCATCCCTGGTGCTGCAGGCTGTGCAGGCCACGTCTCAGGTGCACCAAGCCTGCTACTGAAACTGGGCATGGTGGGGCTCACCTGTAATCCCAGCTCTGGGAAGGCTGAAACAGGAAGATCACTATGAGTTTGAGCTATGTATTGAGGTCCTGTACCAAAATACATTTTAAAAAATTGACTATGTAAGGCTTGAGTGTGGTAAAGGTTATACTGCTTTTAGATTTCTTTAGCCTTTGCTTCTTTTTGAGCTTTCTGTCTGTTCTTTCATGAGTCAGTTGAAAAGCACTGGATGAAAATGATGATGATAGGTACTTCATTATGAATGTGAAGTCTTAAAATGAATATATTTTTGAGAAAAATTTGTTTCTCATAAAATTGAGCAAATAATATGAAAAGATAATATTTTAAATACAACATGCACATGTAATATTCCCTAATATCAACATTTTACTTAACAAGGAATTTTTTTTATGAGCACAATATGTTTATTGAGGGAAAGAAAGCTCCTGTCTGAGAGAGGGACAGGAGGGGGGCCTGAGCAGGTAGTCAGTCCCCTGGAACAAGGAATTTATTTACAAACTAAGAAATTATTGTGTTTTTTTTCTTTTTGGCACTGGAGATAAACTTAGGTCCTTGCACTTGTCAGGCAGGCTATCTCCCCACCCCCCACACTAAGAAATTAGTACTGATATATTATCATTATACACTTATTATATATT
>NW_004524594.1:24581780-24582977 GCF_000260255.1 Octodon degus | reverse complement strand
TATATATATGTAAATTTTTGCTGGCTTTTCCTGTTGCTGTTGACCTTGCTCATCCAGAAGAGGAGTTTATTTTATTAACTTAATTGAAAATCAACAATTACATATCATATTAATAATTGTAGGCAAATACTGAAATGTGAAAGATATAAGATGTAGATGGTGAGAATTTTAGAGAAATATTTCTGAAATGAATACATAGCATGAGATTAATAGATTGTACATTGTAAATAAATTATTTACAAACTTAAAGGAATATAACAATAAAAATTGTCCAAAATAAAAATGATGAAAGAATTTACAGATAGTGATCATAGTTCACTCTGTGTTAAAATCAATAAACATATTCATATATTTAGAATTCTCAAAGTAGAAAGAGGTAGGCAATAAATATTTAAAGATTTAAAATTTCTGAATTTAGTTGAACTTATAACACTACATTTCTAAGAAAAATGAACATTTTGTACAAGAAATTTGAATAAAACCATACCAAGATGCACAAAAATGAAATTGTCTAAAATTTGTTATAAAGAAAAAAATAATTAAAGCATATACATAAAAGTTATTAGCTGTGGAAGAACAAAATTAAATAGCATCTTATTCCACATTAGAAAGAATAAAAAGACCAAGAATGTATGAAACTAGACTAATTAAAGTACTGAAAGAAAAAAAAGATCTGTCCTCTTTGAATTTTATACTTAGCAAACATCCTTTTGAAAACTAAAAGTAAAATATTTTCCAGTTATACAAACTTGAAATATTCTAATACCTCCAGATGTAACATACAAGAAATAACAAAGAACATAATTCAGAAGGCAAGAGAAGTTGCTATATGGTCCTAGATAAAAAATAAAGAGCTCTCAAAATGATAGTTATGCAGGATTATGTAAAATATATTAGATAGAGGCTGGGAAGATGGCTCAGTAGAATAAGCACTTCCCTGGCAAGTGCAAAGGCCTGAGTTCAATCCCTGGTTCTGCTCCCACCCAAAAAGAAAGAAAATATACTAGATGAACCCATTTAAAAGGTCATTAGGGGCCAGAGAGATGGCTCAGCAGAAAAAACACTTCTTTGGCAAGTGCAAGGGCCTGTGTTCAATCCCTGATTCTCTTATTCTCCTTTGTTTAATTGTTTGCCCTATTTGGTGGGTCCTTTCCATTCTCATTCATGGAGTTGTAGTCATTTTGCTCCCTCTCTAGA
>NW_004524594.1:24579571-24581018 GCF_000260255.1 Octodon degus | reverse complement strand
GATCACTTTCCTCTTTGGCCCCATAATCTTCTTGATCAGAAAATTTGGGACACTACCGAGGTACATGACGTTACAGTACAAGTTCTCATATGTATCATGAGATTCTTAAATTGTTCTTTGTCATGGAAGTATTTAACTTGTCCATTATACTTGAAAGAGAGTTTTGCAGAGTATATCAGTCTGGGTTGAAATTTGTTTTCTTGCAAGACTTGTAGTACTTTGTTCTATGCTTTTCTTGCCATGATGGTTTGTGAAGAGAAATCTGCCATCATTCTGATAGGTTTTCCTTTAAACGTGATCTGTTTATATTCTCTAGCAGCTTTTAGTATACTGTTCTTGTGTAGAATTTCTGGGATCTTGATTATTATATGTTAGGGTATGTTTTTACTTGGGTTGATGTTATTTGGAGTTCTACATGCTGCAGTTGTTTGAAAGTCAGATTGTTTCCCCATATTTGGGAAGTGTTCTGCTATTACTTCCAGCCATATTCTTTTTATATCATTTGTATTGACTCCTTCTTTCTCATTGATGTCTATTAATCTCACATTGTTCATCTTTTCATTTTCTTGCAGGTATTGAATTATTTTTTCCTGCATCCTACTTGTTTTTAAGAGATCTTTTCTTACTTTTTTACTAGTGCAATGGTGCCTTTAAAGTCTGAAAGTATATTTTCATTTTCATTCAGACAGTTTTGTCAGCTTGAGAATGAGTTTTTAATTTTTGTATATCACTTGGAAGCTGCTTGATGCATTCTATATCTTTCCTATATTGCTTATTCAAGGAATCCATCATTTTTATATTCTGATATATTTTTTATCAGTGTCTTCTTTTTTTTCTTTTCAAAGTTTTATTGATAAACATATAGCAATGAGACAGTTTCAAATCAAATTGAAAGTACAGTTTCAAAAATAATATACTGCATATATTCTTCTTAGTGGTTAATGGCTGCACAAGATGCGGACTTGTGATCCTATTTACAAACACCATTAGAACTAATCATTCTATTCATTAACAGAGTGTAACTATATATCTATCCCAACCACTTTGAATACACAGATACAAAATGGACATTCATAGTCATACCCCAATTTTTTAAAGTTCCGGTATTGAATATTACAGGTGTGTAAACTCAGCGAAATATTCTAAAAGAGTCCAGTAGACCATAATAGCATTGGGACTACTGTATAACTGGCAATGTCAGAAATTATTGACCTGAGTCCCCCACAGCTCAACATAACAACATGGCTTTACTTCTTATATTTCATCTTCATACTTTTCTACTGGATAGTTAAGACCAAGGTAAAGCAGGACCTGTACAACAAGAGTTGTAGCTTTTTGGTCAGAGAGGGTCAGTGAAATGCCCTCAGGATTTATCCTGAGATCCTGTACCTCAGATTGTAGAATCTTTGTCAGTGTCAGCCATGTGGATGAGTCACGGCCAATGCTT
>NW_004524594.1:24558017-24559203 GCF_000260255.1 Octodon degus | reverse complement strand
TTGATCATTCTTTGTTTGAAGTTGAGAGTGTCTGAGAATATAATTGCTACCCCTGCTTTTTTCTGAAGTGCTGGGGCATGTAGTATTGTTTTCCATCCTTTGACTTTCAGCCTGTGAGTTTCTTTATGAGTTAAATGTGTTTCTTGTATGCAATATATTGCTGGGTTTTGTTTCCTAATCCACTGTGCCAATTTATTTCTCTTAATTGGTTAATTGAGTCTATTTACATTGGTGGTTATTATTGAGATGTGTTGACTTACGATTGACATGTTATTTGAATGCTGTTTTTGAACTGTTTTTTCTTCCTGTGTTTAATTGTGTGTCCTGTTTAATGGGTTTCTTCTGTTCTTGTTGGTGGAGTTCTGATCATTTTGGTCTCTCTGTAGAACATCTTTCAGTAGTCTGTGTAGGGTTGGTTTTGCCATCATGAAATTCTTTAGTTGTTCTTTGTCATGAAAGTATTTCACTTCTCCATCAAACTTGAAAGAGATTTTTGCAGGGTATAGTAGTCTGGGTTGAAAGTTGTTTTTGTAGAGGACTTGAAGTACTCTGCTCCATGCTCTTCTTACCTTCATGGTTTGTGAAGAGAAGTCGGCCGTAATTCTGACGGGTTTTCCTTTGAATGTGATCTGCTTCTTTTCTCTAGCAGCTTTAAGTATGATATTCTTGTGTTGGATTTCTGGGATCTTGACTATTATATGTCTTGGTGTGTTTTTAATTGGGTTGAAGTTATTTAGAGTTCTGTATGCTTTGGTTACGTGATCATCAGATTGTTTCCTCATATTTGGGAAGTTTTCTGCTATTACTTCTGCCTATATTCTTTTTATATCATTTGTATTGATTCCTTCATTCTCATTGATTCCTATTAGTCTCAGATTAGAAAGAGATCCTTTCTTACCTTTTTACTAGCTGCACCAGCATCTTCAAGATCTGAAACTCTATCTTCTTCACTCAAATGGTTTTTCAGGCTTGTAATGGAGATTTTAGGGTCCTCTACATCTCTTAGACTCTGCTTCATGTGATCTATTTCTTTTCTGTATTGCTCATTCAAGGAATCCATCATTTTTTTAATTTCCTGTATTTTTTATCAATGTCTTCTTTAGAAGCAGTTATTAATTCTTTTACTGCAGAGTTTTTAACAGATTGGGTTTCTTCTTTATGTTTCTGTATTTGATTCTTTAGTTCA
>NW_004524594.1:24545039-24557644 GCF_000260255.1 Octodon degus | reverse complement strand
CTGAGATTGCATTTTGCTCCTTGTCTTTATCATTTCGTTTAACACTGACCTGTGGCCTTTGGTGTAGAGCTTTGGTGCAATTATGTTATCACTTAATGAAATTCAGGTGCTGATATACCAAGTTCTGTTCATGCAGTTGTGCCTGGCTTCAGTTAGGCTACTGTGCTCAGCTCCTTACTGTTGTTGCCCTTGGAGGTGGTCTTGCTGTACACCTCTGGTAAGATGATCTGTTCCTGGATTAGCTGTGTGGATTTGACCCTAGTCTCTCACTGCGAGGACTTTAGCTGCAATGTTTTACCTCAAGTCTGTATGCTATGTCTGGTCTGGGTCTGGAGGGGTGTGAGAAGTGGGGGCGAGAGAGCCCAGAAGCTCTCCCACACACTCACCAGTGTTGTGTTTTGGTGGGTCTGCAGGACTCCCAAGAGTGCAGCAGCAGTTCTTACTGAGATGGCAAGCTGCGCTGGGTCTGGTCAGGCGGGGGTGGTATGGAGTGGTCTGGAGAATGCAGGGAAGTGACTCTCTCATGTGGAGGGCCTGGGCCTGGGCCTAGAGCAGCGGCAGGCGCAGGACAGAGCAGAAGCTCTCCCCAACACTTGCAGGGCCTGGGGTCAATCGCATATGGAGCGCCCAAGGCGCGGTGGAAATTCTCACTCAGAGGGCAGGCTGCACTGGGTCTGGCCGTGTGAGGGAGGTCTGGAGAACGCGGGGGAGGGCCTGGGCCTGGAGGGGCGGGCTGGCGCAGGACAGAGCAGAAGCTCGCCCCCACACTCGCAGGGCCTGGGGTCGGTCGGATATAGGCATTAGTTTCTAAAGACATTGCTCTGGAATATTGCTGCTGAGACAGAAAGTTTCCCAATAACATACATATGCACAACTCCTCAAGCTTTACATTCCATGCGTTGTTTTTGAGGTAGTAACATGGCAATCAAAAGATCTCACGTAGGAGCTGACCTGCAGGGTGAAAGTATTTTAGCATAAGTTTCAGTTTTTAATTTTACTATGTAAATACCTTATACATTATAAACTGCTTAATACAGACAAATAACAAGATGAATAGGGAAATAAAGTTAAGTCATGAAAACACAATTCATAACCAGGAATGAAACTAAAGACTTTCTAATGTTATAAAAGGACAAGATGATGTTTTCTAAAGTTTCTTCATGTGCAACTTGAGGAATGCCATCCTTTAGAGGAAAAGTGAAACTAAGAAGAAAATTATTAGGGTTGTGGGTCGCATTTGCTCTAACGTGTGTGATGATCTGGCCTCCCAAAGGCCCCACACTGCTATTCTTGGATCCTCTCTTTTCCTTCATTTTTAACTATTTATAATTTAATATTTTTCTGTGAACAGCTTAAATAAAATATAATTTTTTTGATCCATTTAGTGCATGATGATAGACCTGATTCTGGTTTTTCTTTTCACCATGTGAAAATCCAGTTTTCCTAGCACTACTTATTTATTTAATTAAGTAACTTATTTATTTTAATTTATGTATTTGATCCAGGGCCTCACTACTCAGCTTGGGCTCATAATGATCCTGCTGTTTCAGCCTCCCCAGCACTGAGATTACAGGCATGTGCCGCCACACCTGGTTTCTGTGGACTGCTTGTGGGGCCTGGGGTGGGGTCTGCTGGGCATGTAGTACTGGGGATTGATCCAGGTCCTTTCACTTGCCAGGCAGGTGCTTAGACCACTGAGCTATCTCCCCAACCCCTAAAATATATTGTTTTTGTAGTAGATATACAAATTAAGGTTTGTAGAAATATATCCAGGTTTGCAGATAGGTTGCAAAGATAGTAGTGTTCCGTTTATACCCCCACTCAATTTCTAATGTTGTTAACATTTAACATTAGTGTGGTACGTTAGTCTTGGCTAAAGCCCATATTTTTGGGGTGGGTGTGTTTTGAGACAGGGTCTCCCTGGATGGCCTCAAACTTGCAGCAATCCTCCTACTTCAGTCTCCTGAATACTGAGACTTATTTTCTTTTAAAAATTGTCCATATTATCCTTTACAGTCCCTTCTGCCCCACTTTATTTCCTTCCCCTTATCTACTTGAGGTCTCTCTGCTACTCTTGTGTAACATTTTATACCATCCCACATATTACGGAAAATTTGCAATATTTATATTTCTGAGTCTGCCTTATTTCACTAAGCATGGTGCTCTTCAGACCCATCTATTTTCCTGCAAGTGATAAGAGTGTCTTTTCATCACTCCTGTGTGATACACTTGGGTGTTTCTATGTATTTTCTTTACCATTTATTTTGTTGATGAGCACCATGTCTTAGCTACTGTGAATGGTGCTGTGATAAATGTGGGCATGTAGCTGTTCCTATGGAAAGCTGATTTTAATATTTTCAGATGTATACTGTACCAATGAGTGATATAGATTGATCTATACAGGCAGCTCTATTTTTATCCTTTAAAAAAGTTTTGGTTTTTTTTGAGATTATGTTCATTTTATTAAGCTATTTCAAATACTAAAGTTTATTGTAATGCATAGTTCTTTATTTCCTTTCTTTTTAAAATTAATTTTATTGAGAAACAGCAGAGAGACAGTTTCAAAACAAGTTACTAGGACAGTTTCAATAATTAATAATACATTGTGCATTGTTATCTTCTTAGTGTTGTTAAGTTTCATGTATTATTTATATATTCTAGATTTTCACCTTCTGTCAGAAAAGTAGCACCAATTATTTTCTCCTGTTCTGTAGGCTGTTTCTTTAATCTGTAGTTTTTCCTGCTGGGGTAAGACTTTAAAGTGTGCATGCCATTTTTGCACAAGGGCCATGTTAATCTTCTCTGTATCATTCCAATTTTAGTATGGGTGTTACTGAACTGAGCACAGAGACTTACAATTTAATGTAGTTTCATTTGTCCACCATTGGTTTATTTTCTTGGCTACTGAAGTTCTACTCAGAAATTATTTGTTTGTGTTATGGCTTCAAGTATCTCCCCTATAGTTTCTCTAAACACTTTCAAAGTCTTAGGTCTTTTTTAAGAATAATTTTATTGAGAAACAAATAGCAGTGAGAGTTTCAAAACCAATCAGTAGGACAGTTTCAATAATAAATACATTGCACATTGTTGTCTCAGTGGTTATTTATTGTACAAGAGGCAGACATGACATCCTGTCCACAGACACTATTAGAACAAATCTTATTCAGTGAATTAAGTGAATGTAGCTATATATATATCCTATTTGAATAAAAGTCTTAGGTCTTATACCAAGGTAATCGACCTATTTTGAATTATTTTTCTGTGTAGGTCAAGAGATAAGGATCTATCTAAGTTTCCATCTTCTACAAGTGGATATCCAGTTTACCCAGAACCATTTGTCAAAGCACTATCATCTTGCAAACGTCCATTTCTGTGCCCTCTATTATGTTCCTTTGGTCTTTTTGTTTATTTTTAATCCCAGTACCGTGTTGTTTTTGTTACTGTGACTTGGTAGTATAGTTTGAAAATGTGTATTTTACTTTAGTCTTATTCTTCTTGCTTAGCATTGTTTTGGTTATTTAGGAAGTTTTGGCTTCCATATAAATTTAAGAATTTTTTTCTAATTCTGTAAAAATTATCACAGGCATTTTGATGGAGATTATATTCAATTTATGAATTGCTTTTAGCAATATGGCCATTTTAATAACATGACCTGCAAATCCAAAACACAGGATGTCTTTTGGTTTTCTAGAGTCCTCAATTTCAATCTCTGAAGTCTGACATTTGTATTATAGAGGTCTTTAGATTGAGTCTTAGGTATTTTTTAAACTATTGTGAGTGGGAATAGTTTCTAAAATTCCTTTCTTAGCTAGAACATTATTAGTGTATAGAAAAGATGCTTATTTTTCTAAAGTTGAGCTTTTTATCCTGCTACTTTGTTGAATTTGTTTAAATCTCTAAGTGACTTTTGCTGAAGACTTTAAGGATCATCACAGAATATGATCATAATATCTGCAAACAAATTGACCTGTTTCCTTTCCCCTAGTTGATCCAGCTAAAATTTAAGGCACTATATTGTACAGGAGTAGTGAGACTGGGCATTCTTTTCTCATTCTTGATTTTAATTGGAATTCATTTAGTTTTTCCACCATTGAGAATGATGATGTTTGTGAGTTTTTTGGGGTTTTTTTTTTTTTTTTTTGTATTTTAGGGAAGGGTCTCCAGAGTATTCAGAGTCTTACTACTAGATCAGACTCGTAGTGATCCGCCTGTTTACAGCCTCCCAAGAGCTGTATATGAGTTGCTGAAGTGAGCACAGAGAATTAAAATTTAATGTAGTTTCATTTATCCACCCTAACTTTATTTTCCAGGCTACTGGAGTCCTACTCAGAACGCAGATGTGAGCCACTATGCCCAGTCTCAATTGCAGTCTCAGCATACCCCCTAGGCAGGACCGGCATGGCTAGCCCAGGGATCAAACCAATGGCACCTGGGCCTGCTAGCAGGCATTTTAATCTACTGAGCTATTTGGTTGGCCTGATTGTGAGTTTTTATGTAAGTCCTTTGCTAATATTGAGGAATGACCCTCTTGTATTTAGTTTCTTCAGGGCTTTCATGTCAATTGTATTGATCTTGTGATTTTTAGCTTTGATTCTATTTATGTGGTGCATAATGTTTATTGACTTGGATATATTGTACCATTTTGCCTCTCTGGCATTAAACCAACTTGATCATGGTGTATGAACTTTTCAATGTGTTGTTAAATTCTATTTGCAAATATTTTAGTTTATTATATTGTTTTATTTTATTTTGATACCAGGGATCAAACTCAGGGCCTTGTGCTTGCCAGGCAGGTGCTTATACTGCTGAGCTACATCCCGGCCCTGCAAATATTTTAAGGATATTCGCTTTTATGTTCATCAAGGATACTGTTTTATAGTTTTGTTTTTTGTTGTATCATTGTCTGGTTTCAGTATTATTTATTTTTTATAACTTTAAAGAATTCTTTTGAAATATCATGCCATGCCCATGGACATGTAGAATTAGAATATTAAATTGAAAATTTAAAAAATTCAAAAGGCATAGAAATGTTAACTCTACTGATTTAAACATTGAACAAAGTATCCATGTGTAGCATTATCAGACTGTGCTCCATAACTTTTTCAATCAACATAATATTTTAATAGAAAAACACAAAATTTGTAAGACATAAGGAAAGGAACTCAGTTGAAGGCGAGTAATCTAAGTTTTCTATGTTCTCCCTTCTCCCCCACAGGAATTCATCGCACAGAATGTGAAAAAAGGCTGTGCTTATTATGTGGGGTTGTCAGATCCAGAGGGTCAGAGACATTGGCAATGGGTTGATCAGACACCATATGATGCAAATGTCACGTGAGTATATATATATATTCTCATATATATATATAAGAATCCTGGGTGCTGGATCATACCAGGAACTCAAGATGTTCCTACAATAACTTATGAAATTAAATAGCTCTCATTTGTGTGAATTGTTGGTAAGGGCACAATCATTTTATTATCTTATTTAATTATCACAAGATCTTGAGATCCACATTATTATATTTTATGGAGATGAGGAAATTGAATCTGGAGACGGTAGATATTTCACAGAAGACTATTCAACAATGTTTCCCAAACACAGGTGGCTTCTACTTTGTTTTAAACTATCTGTATAATAAAAATTCATGGTGATTAAAAGAGTAATTGTAAAGATTAAATATATCTCATAAGGAAAAAATCTCAAAATGAATGCTCATGTAATATCTCATATTGTCATTTTGTAAAAGTACTTAAATACTTTAGTATATCACCACCTTTGATTCTCAGATTTGTGTGAAATATAAAGTGATCATTCTAGTTCTGATTTTTAGAGAGAAAATTTAAAAATCAAAGAAATTAAATTACTTGTCCAAGAAGAATAAGTGAAAGGTCCTCACATCTTAACAAGTTCTTCAGACTTTAGAGTCATTCCATACAAAGGGAAATAAAAATATAGTTACAGTTAAAGATATCCTAGTATAGCAATACATGCATACCCATGCTTATAGCAGCACTATTAATGACAGCTAAATTTTGGAAACAATCTATATGTCCATCAACAGATAAGCAGATAAAGAAGATGTGGTATTTACACACAATGGAATACTACTCTGCATTATAGAAAATTAAAGTTGAGTCTTTTGTAGCCATTGGTACCTTAAGACCACAATGTTAAATGAAAAGAATCAAACACACAAGTTTAAGTATTGCATGGTTTTCTCTTATATGAGAAATCCAAATTGTAAATAAAAAAAGAAGTTAGTTAATAGAAAGCAGGGAAAGAGTTCTTTCTAACTTGAGAGAGGCATCAAAGGATCAGGAGAAGGGGAAGCAAGAGAAGAGATAAGGAATAAAATGGGAACCAAGATGTGTTTTTTTTTGTAGGACAGTTTCAATAATTAACACATTGCATACATTCTTCCTAGTTGTTAATTGTTGTACCAAGATGTGTTATATACATGTGCTGACTCCACACAAAGGTCCTAACATTGTGCACTGCGAATGTACTAATAAAAAGATGGCTATCTAGGATAAGAGTGAAATCCTATATGCAGGCCCTGTAGACTGGAAGTCCTCTGGGGAAAGGACCTGGTAATAAGAACATAGAGGAGAGCCTCTGGGACATCTGCCGGGGACGTTTAATTCAATAAAGTGTGATGTAGGCACAATGTTCAAGGCAAATGCCTGAAATTTAAGTGGAAGCAAAGCTGAGTAGGAAGTGAGCCAGGGCTGATTTGATCATATCTTATCCTGGCTTCCACAAAATTCATGTGTGATTTCCATGTACTCCTTTCTGTAACTAAGTTTTCAAGGTATTGTTGGGAGAAAGACCATCATCCTTCTTTCCCTTTCAGATTCTGGCACCCAAAGGAGCCCAATAATAAACATGAACGCTGCGTCACGATAGATTATCGTCAGCAGTGGGGTTGGAATGATTTCCTTTGTGATGGAGCTGAGAGGTCAGTTTGTGAGATGATGAAGATCTACCTGTGAACCACACATTGTCGTGGCACAAGTGGTTGGACTGACATCCGTCATGAGATGTAGTTGCAAGATCTTGATGTGAAGGGGTAGTTTTAGAATTTCATGTATGTGAGTCACTATTCCTACTTTGAGAAAAGTGGTTTCCACATTTATCTGCTCATTCTTTCCATTGCTCAGCATGAAACGAGCACTTGCTGAGTGTTTTCCACATGGCCTACACTGGAGACCCCTTTTGTGTGTACATAGAAACCATGTGAGCCCCTTTCCTAATTTCTGTCTGAATGATGAAGTTTATTTACTAATGCAATTAAGTGATGCAGTTCCTCATGTTTTTCTGTTTTCTCCCCTTTGTCTTTATTAGTTTATAATTGAAAAATAAAACCGCATGTATTTAAGGTACAGTGTGTTGATTTAATATATATGTACTGTGAAATGCCTACCAAAATCAAGTTAATTAACACATCCACTACCTAACACAGTTACTGTGTGTGTGTGTGAGTGTGTGTGTGTGTGTGTGTGTGCATGTGTGTGTATTAAGAACATTTAAGAGTTTTCTTTTCTTGGTGTCAAGATCAAACTCAGGACCTTGCTGTTGACAGGCAGGTACCTATGCCATTGAGCTTTCTCCCCAGCTATCTCCCCTTACTGTTTCTGGGGAGTAAAGTAGCACATCCATGATCTAAACAGTAGGGAGCCTCTGGGGGAAAACAAACTAAAAATAGAATTACTGTATGATCTAGGAATTAAGTTCTGGGAATATATTCCATAAATAAACAAACAAACAAACAAATGAATCTGCACTCCCGTGTCATTGCAACATTTTTCACAGTAGAGAGACATCGAAACAATCTAACAGCCAAAGGATGGACATATGAAGAAAATCTACCTTATATGTATGTATATACACATTGGCATAGTATTCCAGCATAAAAATATCCATTATCATCTGCCACTACCATAGTGTTTGCTATGCTTTGCTTTCCAAAGGTTCACGTGTTGAAAGCTTTACTTCAGGCTCTTTGGAGATGTGGGTGCATATTTGGGGGCTGTTAGGCTGTGGAGTGCTCTGCCTTTGGAAAGGGATGGGATAGTTTTCTTGAAATTCTTAGTGGGATTCTGCCTTATTCAATTCCCTTTAGTCTTATTTTATATATTTCAGTGTACTGATCTTCCACTTCTTTGATCTTCCTAAAGCCTATTTTGATGGTGCAGACCGGTAGGAACTCTGGGAAACAGAGGCAAGAAGATTGCAAATTCAAGCCCAGCCTGGGAAATTGAGCAAATTAGCAAGAGCCTGTCTCAAAATAAAAAGGAAAAAGTGGTCATTGTGTGAGGTCTTGGGTTTGATCCCCAGTACTTCAAAAAGCTTGCTAAGTGCATTTCAGACGTGCAGTGCAATACTGATAGCCACCCACTTCCTGAGCGTGGTTTTTGTGTGTTAACTCTAGCCACCATGCTGTACAGTGAAACTCCAGACATTATCTATGTGTTAACTGAAAGTCTTTAACTTTTAACTGATGCAACCCCATTTCTCCTACCCTCAGTGTCTCACAAACACCATTTTACTGTTTCTCCCGTTCAACTTACTTCCACTAGATGATCTCTAGATTCACGCATGTGGTGGCAAATGATAACAGATCTTTTTGTGTTGGGATACTATGCCAATGCGTATATACATAAATATAAGGTAGATTTTCTTCTTATGTCCTTCCTTTGGCTGTTAGATTGTTTCGATGTCTCTCTACTGTGAAAAATGTCACAATGACACGGGAGTGTAGGTTCATTTGTTTGTTCATTTATTTATGGAATATATTCCCAGAACTTAATTCCTAGATCATACAGCAATTCTATTTTTAGTTTGTTTTCCCCCAGAGGCTCCCTACTGTTTAGATCATGGATGTGCTACTTTACTCCCAAGAAACAGTGCACAAGACTTTCCTTTCATTCATATCCTTGCTGACACGTGTCAGCCATGTTGTTTGGTGTAGTCATCATTTCAGGAGTGAGAAGATCTTTCCCAGTGTTTGCTATGCTTTGCTCCCCAAAGGTTCATGTGTTGAAGGCTTTGCTTCAGGCTCTTTTGAGATGTGGGGGCATCTTTGGGGGCTGTAAGTTTGTGGAGTGCTCTGCGTTTGGAGAGGGTTGGGGTAGTTTTCTTGAAATTCCTAGTGGGATTCTGCCTTATTCAATTCCCTTTAGTCATGTTTTATATATTTCAGTGTACTGATCTTCCACTTCTTTGATTAAATTTATTCCCAAGCACTTTATTTTGCTTTATACCTTTAAAATGGTACTCAATTTATTATTTAAGGTAATTTGTTAGTGTATACAAATAGAACTGAATTCTACATTTATTTTGTATCCTAGCAAACTTATTAGGTCTAATGTGTACACACATGTATGTGTGTGTGTGTGTGTGTGTGTGTGTGTGTTTAGTCCTTTGAGTTTTCAACATATGAGATTATATTAACTTCTGAGTTAATTTTATTTTTCTATTTTGGAGATTTTATTTTCTTTTTCTTGTCTAATTTCTCCGGTTAAAACTTGTAGAACTATGTTTAATATAGAGAGGAGATGGCATCCTTGATTTATGACTGATCTTAAAGACTTTTAACTTTTCACTGTTGAGTAGCATGTTAGCTGTGAGCTTTTAATATTTGAAGTTGAGACATATTTCTTCTACTACTATCTTGTTGCAGTTTGTCATGTATGTATGTATGTATGTATGTATGTATGTATAGGTGTATGTATGTATGTATGTGAAAGTTTTGTCAAATGACTTCTCTCATCTGTAAAACAGATCATAGAATTAACTTTCAGTCTATTAATGTGTTGCTTTGTGTGGATTGACCTGCATGTAGGACTCATTGTTGCATCTTGAGGAAAAGCCCCACCACATCACCTATCTTTGTGTGTGTGTGTGTGTGTGTGCGTGTGTGTGTGTGTGTGTGTGTAACCACAGATTGAACTCAGGCCCTTGTGCTTGCCAGGCAAGCAGTTATTTTACTGAGCCATCTCCCTGGCCCCTCATCACATCACCGTGTGCATCCCATTTCATGTGCTTTTGAATATGCTATTAGTACTGCACCTTTGGTTCCACACTCATGGGGGATGTGATCTCTAGTTTTTTTCCTTGCAGTATAGTTTCTTAACAGTGTTTTTGTAATACTGGCCTTGTAAAATGAGTTTTGAAATATTCCTTTCCCTTCAATATTTTGAAAAGCTTGAGAAGGAATGATATAGATTCTAAAATTCATTTTAGTTCATCAGTGAAGTCATCTGTTTTTGTCATTTCTTTCTTTGGTAGTTTTTTTTTTTTTTTTGGTACCGGGGATTGAACTCAGGACCTTGCACTTGCCAGCTATCTCTACTGAGCTATCTCCCTGGCCCCTCTTTGGTAGTTTTTGGTAATTTTAAAAACTGCTTCTAATCAGTTTTGAAACTGTCTAATTGCTATTTGTTTCTCAATAAAATTATTTTAAAAATTGCTTCTATGTCTTCAAGACTCAGTCTAAGTAGGAAGTAAGCTTATAAGAATTTATCAGTTTCTCTGTATTATTCAATTTATTAGTGTATAATTCTTTTTGTGTAGCACTGTCTTCTGACCTTTGTTGTAGAGCTTTGGTGCAATTATAACCTTAGCACCTACTGAAATTCTGGTGCAGATCTACAAAGTTTGGATTTATCCAGCTGTGCCTGGCTTGGGTCTGGCTGCTATGCTCAGTTCCTTCCTGCTGCTGCCCTTGGCAGTGAACCTGCTCTGCCACTCTGGCAAGATGTTCTGCTCTTGGACTTGCTGGGTGGTTCTGTCCCCTACTCTCTCTGCAGGGATTGCTACTGTATGTCAGGCCTGAGCTGAGTCTGGAGGGGACATTATGGAGTAGAGGGGAGAGGAAGCTTTCTCACACACTCACCAGGCCTGCACTAGGACTGGATCTGTATAATTATTCTTAATACTTATGGATTTAAAACTATTTTATGGTTTTCATTATAGTAGTCTCCCATTTTATTTATATTTAAATGACTCATCCCTACTTTTGTTAGTGTGGTGTTTTTTGTAACAATTTTATATTTTTCTGTGCTTTTCTAGTATTTCATTTATTATACTCTAATTTTTATTTTCTTCATTCTATTATACTTTGACTTTATTTGTTTTCTGATTTGTTTTAGTTTAAACTTATGGCATTTATTTAAGGTGAATGCAGGTTTTTCTAGTTCTAAATGTTATTTTTTATTGAAATATATTTTGATACATAATAATAGATACATTTTTAGAAAGTGGTACATATATATTGTATTTTGATCATTCATAATACGCGTTCTGCCCCGTTCCCCATTTCCTAATATCTCTTATAAATGTTCATACTAAGTTGTTTTTCCTGTTAGCTCCTAAGTTTTATTTTTTTAAATATAGTTTCAATATGCTTTCTATAGGAAAGCGAGAACTTAAGGTATAGACAAAGATCAGGCAAGGAGAAAAGCTAGGAAACATGACAGGGGCAAAGCCATACATTTATATGCACAAGATGGTTAAGGCAATGATCCTGAGAATCTTCAGCAGGTATTTGAAACTAGCAGTTAATTGGTAGGATTCTCACCCTGACTAACTATATATGCTGATACCTGTGAACTAAGCAATTGCACTGAAGACAGCAATATGTAATACTAGGGTCATGCTTGGAATGCCTGTCATTCTGTTTATTCTAAATACATATTGCTTTTCATGTCATACCAATTACTGCCATAATGTCTCTCAAGTGAATATTTGTTTTTTAAAAAGGGTAATAAATGAAAAAAAGACAAGAAAAAAAGGTCATTGGACTGTCCTGGTACAATGCTGTATATGGTTAGATTTCTAAATTTTTGTGTAAAAATATGTAATTGTTTTTTCCTATTTTTAATATTTTCAAAAATTTTAAAGTTTTTTATCCTTCATATTCTGTAGGAACTTAAGGTTTAACATATCAATACTTTTTGGAAAATACCTGTGCCATGTTATGTCTAAGATATTTGATATTCAGACAGATAGTGAGGTTAAGCTCAACTGCCTAGATTGTAGGGTAATAACAATAAGCTTCTCTTCTGGAGGGTTAACAACTTAAGTTTGCAGACCAAAAATTAGAGAAAAAGAAGGGCTGCAAGGACAGTCAACATCTTGGCCCTAGCCTTTAAAGGTCAGTGAAAACTCAGGACATAGGAGAATCTGTATTGCAACATCATGTGACCCAGTTGTGTCCCAAATTTTCTGATCAAGGAGACTATGGGGCCACAGAGGAAAGTGATCAATGATGTGAAGTGTGCCTAAGGAGAGTCACATGGAGAGAAATTATTCTCTCAGACTTCCACTGAGAACAAATTGGTCAAGCAATGGCTGTGACTCATCCACATGGCTGACACTGACAAAGGATCTACAAAGTGAGGTACAGGGTTTCAGGATAAATTCTGAGGAGATTTGACTGACCTTATCAGATATAAAAGTTACATTTATGATTATATAGGTCTTGCTTCATCTTGGTCTTAACCATCCAGCAGAAAAGTACGAAAACAAAGTATAAAAAGTAAAGCCATAGGGGCCAGGGATATGGCTCAGTGGAATAAGCACTTCCCTGGCAAGCACAAGG
>NW_004524594.1:24515426-24544754 GCF_000260255.1 Octodon degus | reverse complement strand
TCTATCACTATATTTAATTATCATTTTTTCTCACTACTAACTTTACAAACACAGCAATTCTATTAAATTGGACTATCTGCCATAGTTAAACTGGAGTATTTGCTGCTTTGTGAGTATGTCCATCTTCAGCCCCTTATAATCTGTTTTCTTTACCTGGGAATAAATATACACACACATATATGCATTCACATACATATATATATATACTTTTTATTTACCTTCTGATTTCTTTTTCTACCCACTGGAGGATGCCATTAAATTTTCACTTGCTTGTAAGTTTTGCAATTTTTCTTGTTACTTATTTTTAGTTTTGTACCACTGTGGTCAGGAAAAATACTTGATATGGTGTTATTCCTCTTTAATGTGTTAAGCATTAATTTGTGGACTATGTATGAGCCGTGATGGAGAATGTCTCATGTATACATGAGAATTATTTATATTCTATTGTGAGGCAATGTTCTGTAAGTATATGTTATGTTCATTTCCGCTATAGCATTTGAAATGTGTTGTCTCCTTATTGATTTTTCTGCCTCCATTATCTATCAATTTGGGCTATATTAAATTTTCTACTATTGGTGCTTAGTAGTTTGTTTTGTCTTTTGGTTTTGTTAATAAATGTATATGTAAGTAATTTGTTGAGTACCTGTTGTTTACAATTTTCTGGCTAAATGATCTATTTATTTTTACATGTAACCTTTTTTTACAGTTTTTAAAACAAAAGCTATTTTTTTTAAAAATGAATGTGGCTGCTCCTGTTCTCTTTTGCTTGCTGTTGTAGTTTGGGGTTTTGCAAGGGGAACAATACAGGGCATGTAATTTTTAGAATTATTTTATTATAGTCATCTAAAAAGTCATATGCAAAAGGAGTGCAGGAAATCTGTCCACACACTAAAGGCCAAAGAATCTAGCTGAGGTCTTGAATCCCATGGTAACGTCTTGCATGTGTCCAGCTGAAGAACTAGAGCACATGACAGTGCTCCTCATGAGCCCAGCTGGAAGCCAAGAGCCCACAATAATGAGCTATTATTCTTATGTGGTATGGATCTGCACTGGGAAGGTACAAAGGTCAGTGGTGGAAGCTAGAAGGTCTGTGCCAGCCAGGTAAAGGATCTGTGCTCACAGGCTGAGAGATTGCACTGGAGCCAGGAAGCAATGCTGAAAGTAGTTAATCAGAGCTCCCTCAAAAGGTAACACAGCCACCCTTAGTGACAGTGAGGTCCTGAGCTCCTCTAATGATGAGAACATCCACACTTCTATAAGAAAATCCAGCACAACAAGCTTCTTTAGGAGACTGAGTTGTGCACAATCTCCCCCTCCAGAGCCAGAGAGTGATGCTCAAACTGAGGACCAACCTTCCCCAAAGTGAACTTAAGCCATTCTTGGTGACAGTAAGGTCTCTAGTTTGACAAAGAGACGGCCAAGTTCAACAGAAAAGCCAGCATGACAAGCTCCTCCAGGAAAACCAACAGCAGCCCCAGGAAAATCAACAGCTCCCAACAGCTTCCTACAACCTCTGAACTTCTTCCTCCCCAGTTCTGCCTCATACGCGGCCAGCAACAACCCTCAGGTGGGCCTCGCACACCAGGCACCATGCTGGTTCAGTGCAGCTGGGTGCTACAAGGTGAGCACCAGTTGTTACTCCACCACACTTGCCATTTGCACAAATTTTTTCTCCTATCATTTGTTTCAGCCTATGTTTGTCTCTAATGCTAGAGGGAGTCTATTACTACCTGGAAATGGTTTTCTCCCCTCATTTTTAATGTTGTTTTCTTATTTTCAGCTTTGACTGGTGAGTTGAATTTCTGTTTTCTTTTTTCTTGAATTTCTTTGCATAAAATAAAATATGTAAGGCATTTGTTGTTTTGTTGTTTTCCAACTATTTGTGGTTCTTTTGTTTATCTCTTGCTGTCATCATATGTGATCTGATGACCTTTGATGAATATATGCTTTGATTTTCTCTATTTTTCTTTTGTTTGCACATTTTTCTTTTCAAATTTTTTAAAATTAATTTTATTGGTACATTTTAGATATACATCATAACCACACCTAACAGGGAATTTGTACTTGTATGTGATACATTCTGAATATTCTTTTTCCCCCAATCCTCTCCCCTTTTTAAACCCTCTTCCCCTCCTTATTTACAAAAACTTTGTTTCTATTTTCTTATTCTTTTTTTCCCTTCCCTCCTTTTCCCCCTTCCTTATTCCATTTCTCATTTGAACATTTTCTCCCTATTTTCCAATATCTGTTTTACAGTTCGAGCCTTATCTAACCTTTCAGTTGGAAACATGTGTGCCTGATTTGTTTTATTTAAGAATATGCTTTCAAGGTGAGCCCATGTACTAGAAATGTCTCATCCTTCTTTATGGCAGAGTAGTACTTCATTGTATAAAAAATCCACATCTTCTTTGTCTATTCGTCGGTTGACGAGCATTTGGGCTGTCTCTGAGATTTAGTGGTTATAAATTGTGCTGCTGTAAACATGGGTGTGCATATCATGGGGATATGCTGCTTTGAATTCTTCCAGGAAGATGCAAAGAAGAGGAAGAGCTGGGTCACGTGGAACCTTTAGTTTTAGTGTTTTGAGAAATCTCCACACTGATTTCCACAGTGGGTGCACCAGTCTACACCCCCACAAACAATGGAGAAGGGAGTCTTTCTCCCCACAGCTCCTCTGGCATTTGTTGTTGGTTGAATTCCTGATAATAATCATTCTTTCTGGAGTGAGATAGAATCTCGGTGTCATTTTAATTTGTATTTCTTGAGTGATTGCGCTGTTGAACATTTTGTCATTTTTTTTTTTTTTTTTGCCATTTGACTATTTCTTCTGAGAAGTTTCTATTCATTTCAGATACCTACCTTTGGATCAGGCCCTTAAATTTGGGGATTTGGTTTTTAAATGTTATTTATATATTTTAGATATTAGTCCTTTGAGGAACAACTGGAAAAGGTTTTTTCCTTCACTTGTGTCTTTACTCAAGTGTGTTGTTATTCTTTGTTTGTTTGTTTTGCAAAAGGTTTCTTTTGTTTTTTGGTTTGTTTATGTATTTAGTATAGAGTCTCACTATGCAGCTCAGACTCATACTGGTACTTCTGTTTTCAGCCTCACCAGCGCTGGGATTCCAGGCGTGCACCACCATGCCCAGTCTCGGTGGGTTGATCCGAGTGCTCAGGGGGTGAGGCCGGTACAGCATGTGGTGCTGGGATCAAAGCTTGGTCCCTGTTGTTGCCTAAGCAGGTGCTTAGTCTGCTGAGCTATCTCTCTGGCCCAAGTAATGTGCAAAAGGTTTTTAATAAGATGAGATCCAAGGAGTTGATTCTTTGTAATATTTCCTGTGCAATAGGGGTTTTGTTCATGAAGTCTTTGCCAACACCCACATCTTCAGAGTTTTACCTATTCTGTCCTGCAGCAGATTTAGTGTTTCTGTTTTCCATAGATCTTTGATCCATTTCAATTTTGGTTTAGCATGTGGTGAGAGATATGGATTTAGCTTTATTTTTCAGTATAGCCAGTTTATCCAATGTCATTTATTAGAAAGGCTATCTTTCTTCCAGTGAACATGTTTGACATTTTTGTCAAAGACAGGTGGCTAAGAATGTGGAGCTGTTTCTGTACCTTCCAGTCTGTTTCACTAATCCTCATGTCTGTTTTTTTTTGTTGTTGCTGTTGTTTGTTTGTTTGCTTTGTCCAGTGCCTTGTTATTTTATTCTGGTAGCTTCATAGTACAATTTCAAATAAGGGATTGTGATGTCTTTTGCCTTGCCTTTGTTCCGCAGAATTGCTTTTGTTCTTCTGTATGTATTCTGGTTCCAAATTAATTTTAGCATTACTTTTTCTGATTCTGTGAGGTATGCTATTCATATTTTGATCAAAATTGAATTAAATATGTAGAATAATTTTTAGAGTATGGCCATTTTCACTATATTGTTTCTTCTACTCAAGAATAAGAGTTATTGTTACATTTTTCTGATATTTTTTTTTTTGATGGAACTGGGGATTGAACTCAGGCCCTTATGCTTGCCAGACAAGTGCTTATTCTACTGAGCTATCTCCCCAGCCCAACATTCCTTTCAATTGTCTTTTTAACAATACTGTAGTTTCATTGTGAAGGTATTTAACTTCCTTCATTGGATTGATTAGTAAATATTTTATTTTTTCTTGATGCTATTTTTTCTTGTGTAGATTTCCCTTTTCTTTTTAAATTAATGAGGATCAAATCCAGTAAACCATAGCCACATCTCCTTTTCCTTTTGAGATAGGATCTTGCTAAGTCACTAAGTTACTCAGGCTGGTTTTGTATTTGCAATCTTCCTGCTTCAGCTGCAATACAACAATATAGACGGGTATCAACCACCATGTCTGTCAGTGTAAGTATCTTATAGGCATTAGATTCTATTTTATGTTGAAAGTGGCTTGACTTCTATTCCACACAAAACTTCACGTTTTTACTTCTACTTCTTATATTTAGAAGATGAGTGGTTTTCCTGTAATAACAATGTAGGTGTGAGCACCTTCCTGCCAGATATTTACATTTCATCAGATGCCATAAGAGGAATTACCATCTCTAGTACTGGACTCTTAAACACATAAAAACCCTAAATTTTCACAGGCATATTGTGAGCTTAGACTGCAGCAGAGTGACTTGCATACCCGTAGAGGTATTCTGGGACATTTCCCAAGGCTGTCAACCTCAATAGACCTTGTGTGCTATGGTGGGCCTGCTCTGTATCGGTCAAAATGATTCTCCCAAGAGAACTTCATCTAGAAAGCTATGCCTCAAACTTCAATGAGACTGCCTACTCATGAAGACTTGCTTCCTTCCTAAGCAGTTAGATGTTAATACTTGAGCTCCAAAGAAATGTGGAACTTACCACTCTAGGGGAATATTGGCCAAAGGAGTGACTGAAGTGCATGCAAAAAAGGAAGGCACTGTCTGAGCAACAGTCCAAGACTTCTGGAATTCATGGTCAGGTTAGAGCAGATCTGCAGGACACCAGCCGGCAGCATCAACAATAAGCTGTTCACAGAGATGTTTGCTTTGACCATTGTGTCCCCTCTTCTCCAACAAGATTGTCTAAATTAAGTTGACATGTGTCACATAACTAAATATCTTATTGCTTTCCTGTACCATGATCAAAACTTCTTTTTAAAAACTTTTTTTTGGTAATTTTTAGTTATTTTTATTTTTTTTCCATGATTTTATTGATAAAACTTCTATACAAATGTTGCAAATATTTTTCTTCTATATCTTTGTTCTCATGTCCTTGAGTTTTAAATAAATAGCTGCAGAGATCTCAGCTCAGTGTTCTTTTCCTGATATTCTCTGACGCTGAAGCCCCTCGGGATCTTTTGGTGACTAAGCTAAAATCTCCTCTCTGAGTAATCTTTCACCTTCTGTGCCCTCCCAGTCACACACTGTGACATTGCTACATGCAGAACTATTCTATGTATGAACTGCATCTCTGTACTATTTGTTCTTATTATTCTTTCCCACTTCAATGATTTTAAAGGAGAAAATAAACTTCAAATTGAAAGATACTATCCCTACTTTTTCAAGCACTGGTCATTTGCTAAGTGCTAGGTATGTGATTTATCTGGATCATATTTAATTATCACACAACCCCACAGGTAGAAAATATATTTATCTACACATGAGGCACATGGGCAACAACAAGTTGAAAGTATACCATCTTGTATCTACTGTGAGCCTCTGCTAGTATAAAAATGATTGATGAACACACTGTGTCCAACCTCTGCATGTTCTTCCACACTGATTTAACCACATGCTGCTTCACTGTACACCTTGACACGTTTGTGCCCTCTGGCCAATTTTCAGATGTTCTCTCCACAGTATGCGTTTCTTTAATAAAGCCATAAAGCAGTTTTCTTCCCATTTATTCTTAAAATATCATCTCATGAAAATACCAGTGGGGTGTGTGTGTGTGTGTGTGTGTGTGTGTGTGTGTGTATGTGTGTGTGTGTTTTCATGTGCTTTAATATTTAGCTGGAAGGTTTTTTTCTTGTCTGTTTTCATTTATTACCCTTTCTTTTTTAAAATGAACATTTACTTGAGAGACAGTATGGCAGTGATTGGTATGTCATGATAAGCGGTATGTATTTAGAAGACCAGAAAGACAGGCATTCCAAGAATGACCCTACTATTACACATTGCAATTCAGTATAGTTGCTTAGTTCACAGGTATCAGCATATATAGTTAGTCAGGGTGAGAATCCTACCAATTAAGTGCTAGTTTCAGAAACCTGCTGAAGATTCTCAGGACCATTGCCTTAACCATCTTGTGCGTATAAATGTATGGCTTTGCCCCTGTCATGTTTCCTAGTTTTTCTCCTTGCCCTCTCTTTGTTGTCTCATCCTTAAGTTCCTGCTTTCTTTTCAATTTTTTTATACCTTTTTTATTTCTTCTTTTGAGTTCTTACACTAGGGAGACTATATGATATTTACACATGTGGGTCTGGTTTATTTCACTTATATCTTTAAGTGGTATCCACTTAACTATAAAGGCTTCAAGTTTATCATTCTTTATAGCTGAGTAATACTTCATTGTATAAAAATACCACATCTTTTTCATCCATTCCTCAGGTGATGGGCATCTTGGTTGTTTCCAAGATTTGGCTATCACAGATTGTGGTGCTATAAACATAGGTACACATATGTCACTATGATATGATGTTTTCAGTTCCTCTGGGAAAATTCCCAGTAGGGGGATAGCTGACTTGAACAGGATTTCCAGTCCTAGTTTTTTAAGGAGTCCCCACAATGATTTCCATAATGGTTGCCCCAGATAACTGGCAGTTTGAAAGAATTTTTTTTACAGCCTAGAAAAGTGAACAAAATTGGAACAGTTACTTTAAAAAAATAGCAAAACAATATCTGATAAGATGTATTTATTTATTTATTTATTTATTTATTTATTTATTTGTATTTTAGGGAAGGGTCAACAGGGTGTTCAGGGTCCCACTACTAGATCCTACTTGTAGTGATCTACCTGTTTATAGCCTCCCAAGAGCTGGGATTACTGACACTCACCCACGCCCAGTCTCAATTGCCATCTCAACACATTGCAGTGTCTGGGCCAGCATGCCAGGCCTGGGGATTGAACCCCCAGTCCCTGTGCCTGCTTGCAGGCACTTTAACCTGCTGAGCTATTTTGCTGACCCAATTCTTTGTTTTGTTATTTGTTTTTATTCTTTAAAATGAAATAAAATAAAACTTGCCAAGCATGGTGTGGTGATGTATGCCTGTAATCTCAGCACTCAGCAGGCTGAGACAGGTGGCTTGTTATGAGTTTCAGACCAATTTGGGCTATAGGGTGAGCTCAAGGCCATCTGCATAGAGAGACACTGAAAGAAAATATCTAAAAAAGAAAATAACTTTTCAAAGTTAAAAAATTCCTCACCTACAAACCATGGTAATTATTTTGTTTCTGTGAAATTAACAGTACTGAGGTAGTATAACAACTTCCACTAACTACCAGAGTTAGGCCAACTTTTACTGATTGTTATGGCTTGTATCTATGTGTTCCTGCAAAGTCTCATGTAGTCAATGGGGTGGCTTCTAGAGTTTGTGATTAATTCATTATCTAATGTAGGGATTATGAGTGTGAGTGCTACCCCTGCCCTGGGGTGCGTAATCTGAATTACAACATAAGGAGGGAAGAGAGGCTCATTAGAAGTAATAGCTGCTGCCCCTTTCTTTGCTCTTTGCTGTTTTCTACCACTCTGAACAACAGTTGCTCTCTGCCATGTACTGCTGTGCATTGGAGCCAACTGAGTATGAACTAAAACCTACGTTATGAGCTAAATAAACCTTTCCTTTCTTGATTCTGGGTGTTGAGCATTTTGCCTCAGCAATGAGAGAAGAGTAACTAAGACACTGGTTAACGCTGTTCCTTCTACAAGACTATCCTTGCTTTAGATTCCAACCACAAGTTTACGTGTTCTCAGGGAGACTTCATTTCCAATCAACAGACCCGAAATTTTGGGATCCCCTTGACCTCACTAGGTTTGATAATTACAAAAATAGTTTTGTGAATTCAGGATTATGCCATATTTACAATTATGGTGCAATTATATAAAAAAGATACAAATCAAAACATATGGGATGAAGTTTATGAAGGTCTCAAATGTGAAATTTGCATAGACCCATGTCTGTTCTAACTTTCAGCCTTTTAATTTGAGGAATATGAGAGTATTTCCAATTGAAAACTATTCTGAGCTTTGATGCTCAGAGATTTTTACTACAGTTCATTACATAGCAGGATTGATTGCATTATTGGTCCTAAGGTTAAAATCAATGTTCAGTATCCTTTTGCTGCCTGGGCAGGTATCTCAAGGCTCAAAATCCCTGTACTTGAATCACATGGTTTGTTCCTGCCTATCCAGTCCCAACCTGAACACTCTTGTTATTACATGCTATCTGGGGCCACCATGAAAGACTTCAGCAGCACAAAGCATCAGTGACCACCACATGTAACACAAAAGTCCTATTACTTGGAGAAATCCAAAGAGTCAGAGTCTACTATCTTGGAACTGAATTAATTATACCCAGCTGGGGAAAGCTAAGAGCAGAGAAATACAGCTTCAGAAAAAAGATCTAAAGTCCCTTCCCACCACAGTAGGGTGGGAAAGGGGGGGAGGATAATGTCTGAGTTTGCATCAGTGATACTCTTAGAATGGTACCCATAAGCTATTTATCAGCCACAAATTATGAGACGAATGTACTATGTACAAATGTTTGCTCACTTTGATTGGTTTATAAATAATTATAATTGACTTGAAAACACATGAATTTTTCTCTTTGATGATGGGCTCATACACCACAGTTCTCAGGAAGGACTTTTCTAATTTCTTGGTTCCTCTTTTCATTTCCTTCCTATTTTGTTCTCCTGCATTTTGAGTTCCCACTTTTGTTGTATTTGTATAATTTTAGTGCAGTCAAAGGCTGCGGTTTTCATTGTGCTGGTCTTGGGAACTGGACATTTTTTGTGGACGGAGTGGCTCTGCACTGTAGTCATTTTCACACATTTCTCTCAGGATACCTGTCCACTTATTGTGAAAGGTGTCATCTTGTTTAATTACTGGATACCTTACTAACATGTTTATTTCTTATTTATAACATGTTGTGAGACATATATGGAGCATATTTTCTGAGAAGGCAGAAAGTCTTACCTCAACATGGCTTCAGAAAAGACTTGTGTGGAAGTGAGATCAGGCTCTGCAGAAGGTAAGAAGATTATTTCAGAGTAGTCACAGTTAATTGGGAGGTGAAGGGTGAAGAGAAGATGAATAACAAGACCCTGATAATGTTAGCTGCTGGTTCTTCAAGTGTCTATGCTGAAGAAGCGCCAGAGTCCCAGCAGATTGAGTTGCCTGTGGATTAGCATTAAGAGAGGCTGTAGAATTGCATGTTGATATAAGTATATACAAGATAGTTATACAGTGAAAGGAAAGTTTTGTGCTAATACAGTGTAGACAAGATATCATGCCTATATCTTGTACTCTGAATAACCACTAGGAAGACAACAATATGAAATATATCAACTATTGTAGCTGTCATTGTAACCTGTTTTGAAACTCAGTCTCCTTGTTATGTTTATCTTTTTTCCACTCTAAAATAAAAAAATAGAACTGTATTTTCAGAAAAGATTCATGACTCTCTCTTCATTCTGGCCATCAAAAACCATGATTTACATTTTAATGTGTCTTCATCTCATCTATATATAAGTACTTCTTTCCAATAATGAACTCATATTATATAACACTAAAGTACTTTTCCTCTCTAATGATATATGGTAAATTTAAGAAAATGGTTTTTGTTTGTCTAGCACTCTATCTTTTTTTAAAAGTTTTTTTCTTTTTTTTGCCTAACATGTTCTTTTTTTTAATTTTTTTTCAAAATTTTATTGATAGACAGAAATGAGACAGTTTCAAATCAAATCGGAAGTACAGATTCAACAAATAACACACTGCATATATTCTTCTTAGTGATTAATTGCTGTACAAGATGCGGTCTTGAGATCCTATTTACAAACACCATTAGAACAAATCATTCTATTCATTAAGAGAATGCAACTCTATATCTATCCTAACCACTTTGAATACACAGATACAAAATGGACATTCATCGGTATACTCCATTTTTTCTAAGTTCCGTTATTGAAAATAATAGGTGTGTAAACTCAGCAAAATATTCTAAAAGAGTCCAATAGCCCATAATAGCATTGGGTCTTCTGTTCAACTGGCAATGTCAGAAATTATTGACCTGAGTCCCCCACAGCTCAACATAACAGCATGACTTTACTTCCCATATTTTGTCTTCATACTTTTCTACTGGATGGTTAAGACCAAGGTAAAGCAGGACCTGTGCAACAAGAGTTGTAGCTTTTGGGTCTGAGAAGGTCAGTGAAATGCCCTCAGGATTTATCCTCAGATTGTAGAACCTTTGTCAGTGTCAGCCATGTGGATGAGTCACAGCCATTGCTTGGCCAATGTAGCACTCTATCTTGATGGAGGTTTTTACTTCAACCTACTGTTAGGGAGTGAATACGAGTCTATAGATTCTGGGCAAGTGCTCTACCAGTAAGCTAAAGTCCTGATCCTAAATGGTTTCTAACCATGAGATGATGACCATGAAGACAGACCTTACCTTGCAAATGTGAAACATAATTGTAAAGATTTGTGAAGTATCACATTTTTCAAAGTGAGAAGCAATCTCAAAGAATATTTACATGGATAATGAAATATTATGCAGTTATTTATGTTGAAGAAGAAAACATGATGATATAAAACTGTTTATGATTCACTGTAAGAGAAAATAGTAGGTCAGATTTCTGCAAGCTGTATCATGAGATAATGTACCTATATAATTTAATAATGGTTAAAAGGATAACAATAGTTATTCTCAAAGATAAAAAGTTGTGCTTTTCTGAATTTAGTAAAGTTTCTATTGCAAACATTATAATTTTTTCTACCCAATTTTCATATAATTTCAAATGTTCATACTGTTAGTTAATGTATACAGTATAAGAAAACGGAGAATAAGAGGAGAAAGAAGATGAATGTAGGCGAAATTTATTACTGAAGTAAGTAACTACCTTAGTTTCTTCTTTAGATCCCAAGGAGAAGGCCAGCTTTCACACAAGTAATCCTTATATTCATAAGCTGCTTCTGGCCTCGATGATGATACTCTTTGTGCTGAAGATGATCTTATTGTCTGTCCCTTCTATCAGTAAGTGTACCATTTGAATCAATAAAGCAATGTGTGACTTCTGTGATGACAAGATGTCTACTGGAAACTGTCATTTCACAATGGATTCATCCAGAACGCTAAAAAAGAAGTTTCACTTGGGGATATATAATTGATGAGAATCCATTGAGAGTTCTGGTCTTTTTTTGACTTTATTTCCTTGACTGTAAAAATAATGGACTCCATTCTCTTTAGAGCAAATACATATGTCCATGTGGGTTCTGTGGAGTGAAATTTCTGAGGTATCATGTCAGTATCAGCTTCAAGGTAAATGTGAAAACATATGTATGACTTTAGTGGGAACTCTCTTAAGTATGCAGACATTTGTTTTGTGCTGAGCAAACAGACAAAAAGAGAAGGTGGTGGGGGACATTTTCCAGGAAGAGTTCTCCAGTGAATTTTCTTTGAATTATTGTGACTCCCCAAAGGCTGTGTGAGGTCAAGATCTGGGATTACGGGAGCACACTATCCCATTTTTCAAAAAAGATAGATCTAGCATATTTTGGTAGATATGTCCATTCATTTGTTCATCAATAAATACTAATTACTAAGAGCCATTTGATGTATGTGATCAATGTGTCAGACAGTTTCATTTTTTCTTCTTTTTTTGAAGACAGGTTCTTGCTATGCAGTTCATTCTGGCCTCAGACCCCTGTGGAGCCCAGGCTGGCCTCCAACTCATGATAATCCTCCTGCCTTGGCCTCCCAAGTGCTGGGGTTACAAGTGTGGGCCACCACACCTACCTCAGACAGTTTCAAAGAGCCACAGCCCTTGGTTTCAAGAAATCTGAATAGACAAATGAGGCAGTGCTTGCAACACCTTGTGTGAAGTGTTGCATCCATGAGAAGCAAGCACAGGAGTCCGAGAGAGGCTTCCCAGAGGAGGCATCCAGAGTTGTGTGTACTAAGGATGGCACAAACATATAAGAGAAAAGGAAAATTGGGGGAAATACAAGTATGCGTAGATGGAATGTATAGTGTTAACGTGATAAAGGAAGATGTGAAACTATAAGCGGCAGACATTTCCAAAGATCAGATCGTGAGTGTTTCATAGCATTAGGTGCATTTCCCTCCTGACTATTTTATAAAGTATCTTTTCCTGCTTAACTAGCCAGTCTAAAGTGTAGCAGAGTACAATAAATATTTATCTCCAGTCTGTGGGGCTGACCGTGTAGATGATCTCAGTAGCAAGGTCCTCGGCCCTGGCTGAGCTCACTCTTGCATGTGTAGTCAGGGAGCCATCACAGGTGACACAGCTTTGGAGGAAGAAAATGTTAGCTGGAGTCCCAGGGGAAATTAGAGACACGTTTCTGCCATCCTCCATTATCCAGCTTATGATCACCCTGCATCTCTCAGACTTCGCAGCCTGAGGTGGACTCAAGGCATCCCTGAGGCTCAACTTGGACCTAGCATGGAGGTGGTTCTGCACATTTTATTAGTCAAAGGAAGGCTTAAGTTCAGTCTAAATTCAAGAAATGGAGGAATAGACCTGTGTTCTAGGTTGGATAAGCTGCAAAGAGTTGAAAGGGTGTGAATAAAGTAGTTGTCTATAATTGCAATTATTTTTGCAATTTGACAGTCATGGAGAACTGTGAAAGAATTTTATGCAGGTTATTAATACAATCATTTTTGAATTATAGAAATGAGCTTTGTAGAGAGGTTTGAAGGAAAGACGTTAGAAGGGTAAAACAACACTCAACTGAGAAATAGTGAGTCTGACTAAGAGATAGTGAAGAGAGGAGAAAGAAGGGGCTTTATGTGGTAAAAAATAATCATCCAGGTAGAGGGTTGATGAAGGTTTAAATCTGTGCATGCAAACCTAGGGAGATTATATGTGTCTGTCATGTTGCCTTGGTAAATGAAGCGACCATGAAGTTATTTAAAGAGGGAGGGAAAGCAGGATGAATACCAACTTAGGCTGTAAGTGAAAGACAAATTTTGGGATGCTGGGTGAAATCTCAAATGTCTAGTGGGAGATACATTTATTTGGATTTGGGATGGAATAAGAGTTTGGAAGGCAGAAGGTAACATATAAGAATGCACAACATCCACAGGAATATTGGTATGAGAATGGTGGATAAAGCTGATGGTCTGAGCAGTCAGGGCCAGTGAGGTGGAAAGAGCTAAAGGGAGCAGGGGAAGGAGAGAAAAGTTCTCTTGATGAATTTTGGATTCCTTTGGTTTAGTTTTCTATTGTCTAACTCAGACCCCTGAGAATCAGATAATTCCTCTCTTTCCCAAGACTTAGCCTTTGTAAGCATCTTACATGACATAATAAAGGACAATGTGGAAATGGACATATGGAAAGGACAATATGGAAATTATTTCCATATTAAGGAAACGTTGTCCTATTTTGATGGAAATACGTCTCCCCCCCTCCCCCACTAGTGATCTTTCAGCTCTTCCTGGAGATATCTATGTTTCACAGTCAGTACGGTTAGGATCATATTAACTATGGAGTGATGGGAAATCATTTCCAATCAGGTTTTTTTTTTCAGTGTCTCACTATGCAGCTGGGACTCGTAGTGATCCTCCTGATTTCTGCCTCTCTAGTGCTGGGATTACAGGCATGTGCCACCACACTCGGACTCCATCGCCAGCTCACTGTGCCTGGGAGGAGGGACTGGTACAGCTTGTGGTACCAAGTACCGAACCTGGCCCCTGTGCTTACCTAAACAAGCACTTAGTCTGCTGAGCTATACTGCCAGCCCTTCTTCTTTTTTTCAGTACCACGGATGGAGCTTGGGACCTTGCACTTGCCAGGCAGGTGCTTCTGCCACTGTACTATCTGCCCGGCCCTTCCAATCAGTCTTTGTCTACTTGCATAATTGCATATTTGTGGACTTTGGTTTGTATAAGGAATGCAAGAGAGTAACAATAAAAATTAGTACTCTACCTGGACAATGATTGCTTTTTATTTTCTTTTCCAGTTTTATTTCAAAAATATTCCCAGCATCTTGAAGAAAACATCACTGTAAGAGGACTGTTTCAGACAGAATTGGAGTGTGTAAAAGACACTTCGACCACACAGGGTAAAACTTATGTATCTAGAATGGCACTGCTTGCTATAGAATGTAAGGATCCCACACCAGTATTTCTAGTTAGGATCTCGGGAAGATCCTACTGAGAAGTGGAATCTAGTTGTCATTTTAAGCTTCAAGTGCACAAATACATAGAACACGAAGTTCTTAGATGTGCACCTTAATTTGTCTGTGTGAGGCTTGCATGTATCAAAGTTTGCACTATGTTTGGTTTCCTTCAGCCTTTGCTTCTTTCTGAGCTTTTTGTGCTCACTGCTCTTTCTTTCTCATTGCAGTTAAAATCATTTGATGAAAATGATGATAGTGACTGCTTTATGACAAATAGGAATTATTTGTCATAAAGGTCCAGTGAGATAGCTCAGTGGACTAGGCACCTGCTTAGGCAAGCACAGGGACCGGGGTTCGATCTCTGACACCCCATGGCATGCCAGTTCTGCACACTGAGCCGGGCCACTGAGTCCTCATGTTCTATTTGTGATGAGCATCGGCTTGAAAATCAACCTTAGTATCAATTTAGTTACAAATATTTTTCCACCTACCATATCCAATAATGTATCTGGTAATGCATTAAAATTATAGGAAGAATAATTAAATTCTCTTCAGAAAAACTATAAATACTTCATAGAATTGGCATCCAAGTCCTTTGGGAAACCAATTTAAATTTAATTATCAACAGGCAACTGTCCTCCCCTGTGATCCCAGCAAAACAGGAGGATCACTGTGAGTCCGAACTGCATAGCGAGACCCTGTACCAAATGCATTTTAAAAAAATTAGGGCAGAGGATATAGCTCAGTGGCACAGAGCTTGCCTGGTAAGTATGAGGTCCCGAGTTCAATTTCTGGTAGCAAAAATAAAATTTAAATCAATATATTATTAAGAACATTTTCATGTTTACAAAAATTGGGCAGATAATCTGAAAATATAATACTTTAAACCTGTTCTGGGCACATAATGTATATGGTCCTCTGCTACTAACATTTTACATAAGCAAAGGAATTGATTCTAGCTAATGAACCAGTGTTAACATGCTGGTTACTGGTCACATACTGTCAGTGCAGTTCCTGACTATACTTACGTATTTTAAATTCTCATCTAATGTTCTTTTACTGTTTGAGAATTCCTTCCAGAATTTCACATTCCTCTTTTTTGTTTGTTTGTTTTTAACACTGTCAAGGCTTTATTCAAAACACAGTTGCACAAGGGTATTGACTTCAAAGATTTTAGGGAAAGGTTCATGAGGACCTTTAACACATTATATACATACTGCCATATGAAGAGTATTAAAATAGAACCCAAAACTTCTACAAAATATAAAACCCACCCTTACTTATTTGCATGAAAATACCACCCACAAAGCTACATAAGTCTTAAAAGTTATGTGGGGGCTGTAAGTATTGTTGTCAAACCAAAGAACTCTAATTATGATTGCATAATAAAATGATCGATAAGAAAGTCAATGTATAGATTTAATTTTAAAAATAAGCATTTTGTACTTATTGATGGCATAGTATGCATTGTGAATGCTTAGGGACTAAATAGGACATTCCAACTGTTAAATAAGGAAAAAAAATTGGCCTTCAGGAGATTCCAGGCTCTTGATAAATTTATCCTGTGTTTTCAGCCAGTTTGCAACTTTTCTAGTTTCTCCACAAATAACTTCATAATTTTTACTCTAATACTCAAAGACCTCCATTTTAAACTAAAAAAAGAGCATCAACAATACCATACTGGTTTAAATGTGTCCCAGTAGAGAAGCATAACTTCAATTTGCTGACACTTTTTAAAAACTTACAATTATTCAAAGAGAAAAAACTTCAGACAGCAAACATTATAACAGCACAGCTGCCATGGACAGGATGCCTCCTTGAGAAGAGAGAAAGGGGCTCATTTCCTTGTCAGGCTCCGTTCAACAGCCAGATGTGCACATGCTCACACTTAACACAAATGCTGTTCTATTTGTAATGAGCACTAGCTTGAAAATCAACCTTAGTATCAATTTGGTTACAAATATTTTTCCACCTACCATATTCAATAATGTTATCTGGTAATTGCTTTAAAACTATAGGAATAATTAAAGTTCTCTTCAGGAAAACTATAAATACTTCATAGAATTGTCATCCAAGTCCTTTGGGAAGCCAATTTAAATTTAATTATCATCAGGCAACTGTCCAGGCTTTACAGAAACACTAATACCACCTGTAAAAGCCTCTCTTGCTTCTATCCTAAGCAGAACCTGGTGAATAAAACTGTATCAACAACATTTGGATCTGAAAATAATATCAATTTTTTCCACCTCACTTATTTAAAACTTAGCCAGATCTAAAAAAGTGACTAAGGTATGAGACTAAAGGTTTCCTGGGACTCCAAGGGCCTAAACTCCTGGGACACAGTGGGCAAGAAAGGGAGGAGAGCACAGCAATCGCCTAGAGGAAGACCCAGTGCACAAACTTGGGCATATAGGGAGGGCTCACCGCATGCCTCTGGACTTGGTATGAGCAGTTGTGATGTTTCTGTCAAACATAAAATCTTACCTGTCATCACAAAATCCCTGAACTGCATTAATTACTGAACAGCATCCCTCAAATTCATGAAATATGTTGCTGAGTAGGTCGTGTGCTGTCCTGCATCTGCTTTCTAAAAGAACTCGTGTAGCAAGTATCCAGTACCCTTAGTCAAAAAGTCACTGCTTTTAAACTAAAGCTCTCTGAATCATATCCAAAAAACATAAGCAACTTATTATTCAAGAGACTATTGTCATTTCATATTACAGCTGACTATAGTTTCAGTTAATTTCCAAATAACTTAAAATCTTATGAATGAAATGCACCAAACTACACCTGTGTAAAAGAAATTTTGCTTAATTATGGGCTAAAAATTACTAATACAGTGTGCTTGAATTAGAAAAATTAAGTTTCTAAATAAATTGCTAGAGAATTTCACAATGGTGGGAAGGGTCAATGAAAATTTTACATACAATCTGATCATTAACAGACCAGTAAATCTTAACTGGAATGATAAGGCAAAAAATAGTAAAGCCACACTTTTCCTATGAAAAGTTACATATTATCTTCTGCAGGGAAGAGCTGTGCAATGAAGATATGCTTGTGCCACTGCCCACCTAGAGCGTCAGCAAGCGTGGTCCTTTGGCGGGTGGTTATTGAGCAACTAGTCGTCTTCTTCCTCACTGTCATCTTTAGCTTCTTGTTTTCTCTTCTGCTCCTAGAGACTTTCTTCTTCCTCTTCTCCTTCTTCAGCATAGCCATTATGGTCTTCTTCATCCTGAATTTCTTCTTTCATTAAGTATGGAGACCCACTTCTTCTCCCTCTCCGATGTCCTAGCCAGCTTCCTCTTCCGTCTCCTCTTCCTCTTCCTCCTTCTCCTCATCCTCATCTTCGTCTTCGTCCTCTTCCTCTTCACCCCACTTGGGGAGACCAGCTTCATCTTCATCATCTTGCTCTCCATCTTCATCCTCCACCTCTTCTGATTCTGGTGCTTCATTATATTTCTGATTGTATCCATCTAAGTATGTGATTTGCTGTAGCAACTCAAAAATACTTTCTTGGTAATCTTCCAGGTTTGCGATCTCACAGTTAAACAAATCCAGACTTTTCAAACTTTTCAGATTTTGCAGAGCTTCTACTGTACTCTGATCTTTGATTTTGTTTCCACTCAGATTAGGGTAGGTAAGAATTGGGCATTTCTCTGCTAAAACATCCAAGCCTCCAGAAACTGCACTGTCAGAAAGTTCCAACCTCTGAAGTTTATTTAGGCTGGGAAGCTGGGTCAGCGAATGTAGGGCCACATTAGCCATACTCAGAAATTCTAGTTCTTTAAAAGTGTCATTCAAGCCCTCAATTTCCCCACTGATGCACAGGAAATTATAAAGAACCAATTCTGTCACCTCCTCTGGGGCTGTTTCTTAACTCCAGGTTAATCTTCTTCATCTCCATGTCCTCCTTCTGCTCTTCTGCCTCTACTCCCCTCTCTCCTTTCTTGCTTTTCCCACTACCCCAATTCAAAAATTTTTGAAAATTTGGAAATGAGTGAAAAGAATCACAAATATAAATGCCCACTACCACTAGATAGGAGTAGGGGAGAAAGAAAAGAATAGCAAGTGGAGTCCAAGGAGTTGGGACTCTTAACTCGTCTGCCCCAACTCCTTGTCCACACACCCATGCCACCACATTTCTTTTTGTTGTCTTTTTAATCTCTTTTTGATTATGATAGTTTTACAGATTTCTTTGTTTCTGATGATCCTGATAGCTATAAGCAGTGATTGACATATGTTAGGATATCTCTCTGTTAGATATGATGCTTTTTGATAATTAGATGGGGATTATTGGTTTTTGGTAGGAAGGTAGAAGGTATAAAATGCTGTTTTCTCCATATACTATATTAGGTATATATTATTGTAGTGAATTTACCTTTTGGTGTTGACACCTCCTTTAGAGGAGGTAGTTTTGGTCAGGCCTTTCCACTGTAATACTACTCCTTTCCCCTTCTCTCCACACAGAGCACTGTTGGAATAGACACTATGTGATGCCCACACATTTGAATTGAAGAGCTGTGCTTCCTGTCCTTCATCATGGAGTGTATTAGTAAGGGTGCTCAAAGAAACAGAACCAAGCGAATATGCGTATAGACATTATTTTAAAATATACTGTTCATGCAATTGATGATGTGCAAAACACTCCAAAATTTGAAGTAGGCACTCACCAGGCCAGAGACCCAGGAAAAGGTGGCAGTTTGAGTGAAGCCAGTCTGTTGCAGAGGTCAGTACGGCCATTGTTGCGGATGAGGACCAAGGCAGTGTGTTGGAGACTGCCCTCTTGCACAGGGGAGAACATTCTTTTGCTTTATTAAGATCTTCAATGGATTGCATGAGGCACACTCATGCAGTGAAGGGTATCTGCTCTACTCGAATGTCACCAGTCACAGCATAAATCTCATCTAAAAACATCCTGGAAGATACATCTAGAATGTTTGACCAAAATAACAAGGAAAATCAACCATCAACTATATTTTTGTAGTTTATATGAAATTTATGTTCCTGTGAGATTTGCTTCTTCTATGCCATTTATTAACTTACTGAATTATTTGTCTCTGTACATGCTCATGAATATTCATTTTATAGTCTGGATTATGATCCAATACTATTTTATCTTTTTATTTTACCTTGGCCAGTGGGAGCCTTGTCAGTCAGTTTTGATGCCCCTTTGACATGGTGCCAGCTATGTATTTTTGTTTTCTCACTTTCTTACATTATAAAACTTCCCAGGCTCACAGTACATATTTTTCCCTAGAACAAGCCAGTTCTCTCAAGATTCCTTATTACTTTTGTTCTATATCCTACAGAATTAGATATATTGTGTTTTCACTTTCACTTATTTCCTTTGATTCTCCTTTGATCTTATGTATGTATGTAAAGGAGAGTGATTTAGTTTCAAGTGTTTGGAGAATTTCTTGCTTTCTTGTTTGAATTCACTTTTCAGTTGGCTCCCACTGATTGTAGTTTGAGGACACTATTTGTCTTTAATATTCTTTCTTTTTAGAATATATTTTATTTTATTTTATTATTTCCCCATAATTTTATTGAGAAACAAATAGCAATGAGACCGTTTCAAACCAAATTGGTAGGACAGTTTCAATAATTAACACATTGCTTATATTCTTCCTAGTGGTTAATTGCTGTACAAGATGCAGACTTGATATCCTATTTACAAACACCATTAGAACAAATGCCTCTATTCATTAAGAGATTGTAACTATGTATTTACCTAACCATTTTGAATACACAGATACAAAATGGACATTTATCTGCCTTTTTTTGTTAAGTTCCATCATTTAAATATTATAGGTGTGTAAACTCAGCAAAATATTCTAAAAGAGTTCAGTAGTCCATATTAGTATTGGGTCTTCTGCTTCACTGGCAATGTCAGAAATTGTTGACTTGAGTCCCCTACAGCTCAACATAACAGCATGGCTTTACTTCTTAACTTCATTTTTATACTTTTATGCTGGATGGTTAAGACCAAGGTAAAGCAGGACCTATGCAACAAGAGTTGTAGCTTTGGGTTTGATAAGGTCAGTGAAATCCCCTCAGGATTTATCCTGAGATCCTGTACCTCAGATTGTAGATCCTTTGTCAGTGTCAGCCATGTGGATGAGTCATGGCCATTGCTTGGCCAATGTGCTCTCTGTGAAAGCCTGAGAGAATGTTTTCTCTCCATGTGACTCACCTTAAGCACACTGTACATCACCGATCACTTTCCTCTTTGGCCCCATAGTCTCCTTGATCAGAAAACTTGGGACACTACCGAGTTACATGACATTACAGTACAAGTTCTCCTATGTCCTGAGTCTTAATTGACCTTGGAAGGCTAGGGCCAAAATGTTGGCTTTCCTTGCGACCCTCCTTTTTCTCTAATTTTGGTCTGCAAACTTAGATTGTTAACCATCCAGAAGGTAAGCTTATTGTTATTACCATACAACCTAGCCTGTTAAACTTAACCTCACTATATGTATGAATATCAAACATCTTAGGCATAACATGAAACAGGTATCTTTCATCAAGTATTGATATGTTGAACTTTAAGTCCCTATAGAATATGATGAAAAAACATTTAAAAATTAGAATATATTTTTAAAAATAGGCATAAAGAATTATATACTTCTTATGTTTACATATAAGTGCAAAAATCTAACCATATACAACCTTGAAGCAGGACAGTTCCACTATATTCCTTTTCCTGTTTCTTGCCTTCATTCACCACCCCCTTCTTTTTGAATAATCATCTACCCTAGAGACAGCACAGCAACTACTGGCATGTCATGACAAGCAGACTGCACTCAGAATGCCAGAATGACAGGCACTCCAAGCATGAAACTACCACCACAGATCATCATTTTCAGTGCAGTTGCTCAGTTCACAGGTATCAGTATATATAGTTAGTCAGGGTGAGAATCTTTCCAATTAACTACTAGACTCAAAAATCTTCTGAAGATTCTCAGGATCATTGCATTAACCATCTTCTACATATAACTGTATGGTTTGACATTGCCATGTTTCCTAGATCTCCTTTCCCTCTTTTGATTAGTTAGTCCTCGAGATTCTGTTTTCCTTTTACTTGTATTACAGCTTTCTATTTGTATTTCTTCTTTTGAGTTCTCATACCAGGGAAACTATATGATATTTACACGTGTGTCTGGTTTATTTCACTTATGAGTATATGTTCAAGTGGATCCATTTCAATATAAAGGCTTGCAGTTTACCATTCTTTATAGCTGAGTAATACTCCACTGTGTAAAAATATCACATCTTTTTCAACCATTCCTCAGGTGATGGGCATCTTGGTTGTTTCCAAGATTTGACTATCACAAATTGTGCTGCTATAAACATAGGCACACATATATCCCTATGATAGGATGTTTTCAGATCCTCTGGGAAAATTCCCAGTAGAGGAATAGCTGGTTAAATGGGATTTCCAGTCCAACTTTTCTAAGGAGTCTCCACACTGATTTCCATAACGGTTGCACCAGTCTACATTCCCACCACAGTGGAGAAGTGTTCCTTTTTCCCCACAGCCTCTCCAACATTTGTTGTTGGGTGATTTTTTTTATGATAGCCATTCTTTCTGGAATGAGATGATATCTCAATGTTGTTTTAATTTGCATTTCACTTATGGCTAGTGATGTGGAGCAGTTTTTCATGTATTTATTCACTTCTTTAATTTCATCCTCTGAGAAGCGTGTGTTCATCTGGAATGCCCATTTCTGAATTGGGTCTTTAAACTTTGGGCCCCTAGTGTTTTTTAGTTCTTTATAAATTGTAGAGAGCAGACCTTTGTCTGAGTACTTATTTGTCATGATTTTTTCCAAATTTGTGGGTTGCCTTTTCACTTTGTTGGTACTTTCTTTTCAGATAAAAAAAAAAAAAACTTCTTAGTAAGAGCAGGTCCCAGTTGTTAATTCTTTCAACTGTTTCCTGTGTGATTTGATTTTTGTTCATGAAGTCTTTGCCTACCCCTATGTCTTCAAGAGTTCATCCTACTTTCTCTTCCAGGAGATTTAGTGTCTCTGCTTTAATGTTTAGATCTTTAATCCATTTTGACTTTAGTTTAGTGCTTGGTGATAGACCTGGGTCAAGTTTGAGTTTTCGGCATGTAGACAGCCAGATTTTTCCAGCACCATTTGTTAAAGAGGTATCTTAATTACAGTGATTATGTTTGGCCCCTTTGTCAAAGATAAGGTGGCTGAGTGTGTTTGTAGGGGCTTCAGCATCTTCTAATCTATTCCATTGATCCTCAGGTCTATTTTGTTTCCAGCACCATGCTGATTTTATCACAGTAGTCTTGTAGTATAATTTCAAGTCAGGAATTATAATACCTCCTGCCTTGTCTTTATTGCCCCAGATTGCCTTTGCTCTTCTATTCAATTTTCTAAAGAAAGATTATTACTCTTTTGAGTGGAGTGTTCTAAAAGTGTTGATTGGATTCTCTAGGTTCATGATAATTTTGAATTCCTCTGTACTGTGGCTTATTTACTTCATAACTATAAGGAGGTATACAGGTATATTTTAAAATTTTTCTTTTCCCTGAAATCAGTTCATGTATTTTGCATGTCTGTTGTTTCATTTAGAATCATAGTACAACCCTCCATTTATTATTTTTCTTTTTATTATATCTCTGTTGTTCAGTTGTCTGTTTCTATTGCCTTTTCTATCAGTTCCCTGATTTCTGATCTCTATATTCTACTGCTGAACCCATTTGATTTTTTAAGATGCTATTGAAGTTTTAATATGAAATTTTTGTTTCATTCTTCAGTATTTCTTTGATGAAGCTCTCTGTTGTTTCAAGGTTTGTTCATTCTCACTGAAACATTTTTATCATGTAAGATCCTTATAAGATAGCCCTATTACTTTTGATTTCTTTATTAACATGTATTGATTGTAATTTAAAAATAATTAAATAAAATTTGAGAATTTCCTCAAATTTATTTTTATACTGGGAATTGAATTCAGGACATTGTCCTCGCCAGGCAGATTTTGTGATGCTGTGCTCTATCTCTAACACTTGCTGGTTCTTGAGATGAATTATTTTCTGAAAACCCTGGGATTTTTGCATTGTATTCTTGAAGGCTGAGTCTCATTTAAACATTAAGTTTTAATTGAATTTTTTTCCTTTCTTTTTTTTCCCCTGAATTTAGGATAGGGTCTATAGGGTCTACAGGTTCTCACTACTCCAAGACTCATTGTGATTGACTCGTATTGATGAGTCAGAGATCAGACTCATAGGGCTTCTCCTGTTTTCTGCCTCCCAAACTCTGGGATTACAGGCACGTGCCACCACGCCCAGTCTCAATGCTGTCTGAGCATACCCTGCGGGGCAGGGCTGGCAGGGCATGCAGGGGATCGAACCTGGATCACTGTGATCTGCCTAAGCAGGTGCCTTAGTCTACTGAGCTATCTGGCCGGCCCTTAGTTGGCTTTCTTAACAACTGATGCGTAGACACTTCTTTTTATCCCTGGGTGAAGATGTGAGTTGTGTCCCACCAGCAGATTCCACATGGTGTCCTTCAGGCCTGCACTTTAATAATACACACATTTTAAAAAGTGGTTTTTATATATCCCAATAAAGAAAAGGTTTGGAGTTGTTGCCCAAAGAATTGGAAGTCGTTTAGTTCCCGTTGCTACTTCATTTCTACTCTCTCCACATCATGGAACAAGAGCAAGGAGAGCTGCTCCAGAAGGAAGGCTCATCTGGTGGTGATCAACAGCCAAGAAGAGCAGGTACAGTCTAGGGAGATGATAAAATCTGTTCTCTGTCTGTTGTACATGTGTTTTTGCTGAAGCAGTATTTTCCTTCTGTTTCCTTCTATTGTGACAGAAGACTGTCAATAAGTGAGTCCTCCTCTGTCTTCACATAGTGTTTCTGGTTCCTAATGTATTAAAACTAACCTAACCTAAAAGAAAGAGTTGCAGTACATATGGGGTTGAGTAAGAGGAAGAAAGTATTTTTGCATGGAATTCTAATTTGTGATTTCAATATTTTATGTATTGTAAATTGCTTAACAAAGAGGGGTAATAACTTGAATAGGGAAGTGAAATTCAATCATGAAGACACAATCAATAATTAAGAATTAAATTAGATCTCAGATGTTCTGAAGGGAAAATGGTTAAGTCTATTAACATTTCCCCATGTAGAACTTTGAAGAATGCCTTCTCTTAGTGAAGACAAGAACAGAGTAAGTCTGAGATGAAAGCTCATTACCACCATGGACCACAACTATTTGCATATATAATGAAAATCAGACTCACAAGTGATGTCTTTGACCCTGCCCTGCTCAGCTAAAAGCAGGCACTTCTAGAGGACGCATGTGACTATTCTTGGCTCTTTTCTCTTTTCAGTTTTCTTTGGCCTTAAAGAATTTAGTTGATATCAAAGCCCTCCCGCTCTTTCGGGTCCTCTTTTCCAAGATGACGAAAAAAAGAAGGAACAACGGTCGTGCCAAAAAGGGCCGCGGTCATGTGCAGCCTATTCGCTGCACGAACTGCGCCCGGTGCGTACCCAAGGATAAGGCTATTAAGAAGTTTGTCATTCGGAACATAGTGGAGGCCGCCGCCGTCAGGGACATTTCCGAAGCGAGTGTCTTCGACGGTTATGTGCTTCCCAAGCTGTATGTGAAGCTGCATTATTGTGTGAGTTGTGCCATTCACAGCAAAGTGGTCAGAAATCGATCTCGTGAAGCCCGTAAGGACCGAACTCCTCCACCCCGATTTAGACCTGCTGGTGCTGCCCCACGACCTCCACCAAAGCCCATGTAAGGGGAGCTGAGTCTTAATGGACTGAAGAAAACTCTTGAGAAAGAAATAATAAAATTGAATGTTACAAAAAAAAAAAAAAAAAAAAAAGCCCTCCCATCACACAAAAAATTATAGACATAATGAAAATATACTTAATAAAATACAGATAATACAAATGCACATTTTAAGGATCATTCTCTGTGATCAATTTAATTTCATTCCAGAGAGGCAAGAATGGTTCAACATATGCAAATCAAGAAATGACATGCACAACATAGATAGAATCAAAGATAAAAATCACATTATTATTTCAATTGACACAGGAATAGTCTTTGACAAAATTCAACATCCTTTTATGATAAAGAAAAGATAGTATTGGATTATTCAACAATGTAGTAATGGTCATGTATGATAAACTCATAGCTGACAACATTCTGCATTGGAAAAACTGAAAAAAATTCTCTAAGGTCAGGAACAAAACAAGGATGTCAACTCTCAACACTCTCATATAACATAGTTTTTAAAATTTTATCACAGCAATTATGCAAGAGAAATAAATGAATGGGATACAAATAGGAAATGGGGTCAAATTGTCCTTGTTTCAAGATGACATGACCCTATAGTTGGAGACCTAATAAATTCATCAAAAAAGGATATAAAATCAATTTTTAAAAATAAAAATTGATAAAAAATAAAGCCATGCTGTTAAGTTGAGCTGTGGGGGACTCAGGTCAATAATTTCTGACATTGCCAGTTAAATATAAGACCCAATGCTATTATAGGCTACTGGACTCTTTTAGAATATTTTGCTGAGTTTACACACCTATAATATTCAATAATGTAACTTAGAAAAAATGGGGTATACCGACGAATGTCCATTTTGTATCTGTGTATTCAAAGAGGTTGGGATAGATATATAGTTGCATTCTCTTAATGAATAGAATGATTTGTTCTAATGGTGTTTGTGAATAGGATCACAAGTCCGCATCTTGTACAGCAATTAACCACTAAGAAGAATATATGCAGTGTATTATTTGTTGAAACTGTCCTTCCGATTTGATTTGAAACTGTCTCATTGCTATCTCTTTGTCAATAAAACTTTGAAAAAATAAAAAAAATAAAAACCTATGGGCAAAGAAAAGTCCAGAACCAGATGGATTCACAGCTGAATTCTACAAGACATTTATAGAAGATGTAGTCCCTATGCTCCTCAAACAAAAAAAAAAAAACAAAAAAAAATAAAAAATAAAAAATAAAAAATAAAAATTGATAAAAATATTGGGGAAAAGGAAATCTTTTACACTGGTGATAAGTACATAAATTAATGCGGGGAGTATTGGAATCAGTACGGACGTGTCTCAAGAAACCTAATGAAAATAGAGCAGCCACTGGACCCAGCTATCCTGCTCCTTGGTATAGACCTGCATCAGTTACATCAGCCTGTTGTAGGAACTTGCATGCCCATGTTGAATGCAGCACAGTCCACCACAGCTAAGTGTGGAAGTGTCCTAGTTGCACATCAGAAGATGACTGATGAGTGAATTGTGATACATGTACACAATAGAGTATTAATCAGCTATAAAGTGTAATGAAATTTTGTTATTGATAGGAAAATGGATGGATTAGGAGACCATCGTGTTGAATGCAACAAGTCAGACTATGTCATCCCTAATATTTAGAATCTAAAAAAGATAACAAAAAAGTAGAATGATGACTATTATTAGCCAAATGGAAAGGAATAAGGGGGAGTTAAAGGGTGTTATAAAGACAGATGATAAGAGGGATGGATACAATCACATATATTATACAAATTGAAATTCCCCCAGTGTAAAGCTAGAGGGGAAGGCAGAGTAAGAAAGGTGTTGGGGGTAGGGTTAGAGCTACATTAAGCGCATGTACAAATCTGCCAAAGGGAAACCCATTAATCTGTATAACCAATATAAATAAAAATAATTTAAAACATACTTAGGGAGGTATATATGTTAACTACCCTGGTTTAATCCTTTTACATTGGAGATGTTTATCAAATTATCACATACTTCCTCATGAATTTGCACAATTAATCTAATAATTTAATAAGTAAAGAAAATACAAGTTTTTTTAAAAGAAAGGAAGAAAGAAAGAATGTAGTTCAAGCTGAGTACTGTAAAGACAGTTGCCCTACTTATGTTTCTTGCTCCCCTAGGATTTCATCGTCCAGAATCTGCAAGCTGATTTTGGTTATTATATAGGACTGTCAGATCCAGAGGGTCGGCGACATTGGCAGTGGGTTGATCACACACCGTACAACAAAAGTGCTACGTGAGTAAAGGTTAGATAAAAGAATCTTGGGCCCTGGATCATCTTGAGAATTCATGGTATTTCAACTCTAATTTATGAAATGAAAACAGCTCACCCTTGTGTAAGCTGCTAGATACTGGGTTAATAGTTTTCATATCTATTTATCCATCACAAGGCCCACGTGAAGTCCACGTTATTTTTTTTCCCATTAGAAGTGAGAAAATTGAGTCTAGAAGTGTGACTAGCTCAGCAAAGGTCACCCAGCAATGGTCCTCAAGGCCAGGTGGATTCTATTTCTTTTTTAATCTCATTTACATAAAAATACATTTTTGATTAAAATTCCAATTAAGATTTACTGTTTCTCATGAAGCAAAAATCTGAAAATTGAATACTTGTACAATAGTTCATATTCATAGGATTCTGTGAAAATCCTTAAATTCTTTAGCATATTTGATCCTCACATCTACTGTGCAAAATATATAGTGATGCACTTACTCTAGTGCTAATTTTTAGGTGGGAAAAGTGGAAATCAAGGAAGTTAAATAACACGTGAAAAAAAAAAACTTGACTAAAAGAAAAATTGGAGACTAACCACATCTGCAGGCACCTGAATCATTTCACTGAAAACAAAAACAAAAACCCAAAACAAAACAAACAAACAAAAACATGTTGATACCCTGGACCAGTGTGAAATCTTTTCAGCCTAAAGGCAAACCTCATGGGCTAACAGTCTCTGGTGAACAGGACATAAAGATGGACAGACACACGAAAGGCTCTGTGATATCTTCTAGGAGTACACTTAATGCAGTGAGGTGGGAGGACACTAAGCGACGCGGGCACCGTGTTCACAGGACACGCCAGGCATGCAGGTGAAGGAGGAGCTGTATATGAAGTGGTGAGGAGTCAATCTGGGCGTGTCTGACCAACTTCCACCGAGTTCATCCCCAGTGCCCAGCCTCTTTCTGTTGGAAAAAACGCCCTTATATTTCTCTCTTTCAGATTCTGGCATGAAGGCGAGCCCAATAATGGGAAGGAGCGTTGTGTTGAGTTAAATTACTATCGTTATGGAAAATGGGGCTGGAATGATGTCCCCTGCCTTATTAAAATAAGGTCAGTTTGTGAGATGATGAAGATCTCCTTAGAAGTTGCGTAGTCTCCGAAGTCACATGGTCTGCATCGAGGCCATCTTTTTGTTGTTGTGGTTTATGTATTTGATAGAGGGTCTTACTGTGCAGCTTGGACTCATAGTGATACTCCTGCCTTCCGCCTTCGCAGTACTGGGATTACAGACGTGCGCCACCCGGGCTGGACTCGGTCACTGGCTCAGCGAGCCCGGGGGCAGGGGCAGGGCAGCCTGTGGCGCTGGAGACTGAACCCAGCCTCTGCACTTGCCTAAGCTTAGTCTATAGAGCTATCTCGTGGGCTCTCAAATCCATCATTATAAAGACAGCTGATGAGTTCTTTATGTGTATGAGATATCTGTAGAATGTTAGGGATGTGATCAATTATTCTATTTATGAAAAATTCCATGCACTTACTTTTTTATTCATTCATTCACTCATACTACAGTGGGCATTTGTTGAGTGCTTCTCATATGGCAGAGAAGCCGGAGACCCCTTTCGGGCACACCTAAACGTCACAAGGACCTCTTTCCTAAATTCTTTCTGAAGAGTTGTTTACTGTTATAATTATATGATGTTTCCTCAAGTTTTATCTATTTTTTCCTTCTTTGGCTTTATTGTTTTATAATTGGCAATAAAATAAAATGTACATAAGCTACAAAGCTACAAGGTCTTTAGTATGTGTATGTATTGGGAAATGCTTATCATAATCAAGTTAGTTAACACATTGATTACCTGATGTAGTTACAATTTCTTTCATGTGTAGTAAGGACATTTAAAATCTCCCAAACAAATTTAAGATATATATATATATCT
>NW_004524594.1:24497491-24515326 GCF_000260255.1 Octodon degus | reverse complement strand
ATAGCTATAGTCACCATCCTGTACAGTGTGACTCTCCAGATATTCTTTATCTCTTAACTGAATGTTTATACACTGTAACTAATGTGTCTCCACTTTCCCCATCCCTGAATCTCTCAAGGCTACTCTGCTTCTATGAGATTGACTACTTTAGATTCCACAATAACTAGGATCACACAGTAGTTTTTCATTGTGGTATTTGGTTTATTTACCTTAGATTAATAGTATACAGATAGTATGTGTTAGACAGATATTCTTTCCTATTTTGAAATGATATATAATGTGTAACATATATGTATATTATGTATATCTCAATAGTTTCTTTCTTGTATTTTATGGTATGAGTTATAACAGTCTCTTTTATTGTTCTTAATAGAATCCTCCCTATTTTCCTTTGCTAGTCTATGTAAAGTATTAAAAATTATTTGTGCAAATACCAACTGACACTTTTATCTTTTTCTTTTCTGTAATTATTTATTTCTACCTTCATTTTTTTCTTCCATTTTTTTTTTGCCTAGTGTGTGATTTTTCTAATTTGTTCTAGTTTATATTTAGAGTATTTGTTTGAGAATTTTAAAAAAAGAAATAGGTCTTTTTAGCTCAAAATGTCATTTTTGGACTGTTTTCTCAGTAATTCTAAGTTTTGTTTTCATTTTGGTTTGTTTCAAGATATTTTCTTATATATATATGAACTTACTGCAATCCTCCTGCCTCAGCCTCCCAAGTGCTGGATTGTAAGTGTACACCACCATACCTAGCTACATTTTATTTTTTAAAATTTTTCAATTTTAAAGAGAATATTAAAAATAGATAAGGCTTTATAAATAACTTTAAAATAGGGATAAATGAGGATACATTAGTTAAACTATATATATATATTTCTTCTACTTATTGATTGTTTTGGAAAGTTTCCTTTAGTTCTACTTACTGATGAGTGTTCCATTTTCTCCTGTTGATTTTTAGTTTCACGCCATCATTATCATCAGAAAAGATGCTTGAGATGACATTGTTTGTCTTGCATGTGTTTAATTATTACATTGTGGCCTAATATATGCTCTATTTTGAAAAATGTTCCATGTGTGCATAAGAATGATTTGTATTCTAACTGTTGAATGGAATTTACTATAGATATGTCCATCAGGTCAATTTGTTCTCTAGTATTTTTGACTGTGAATTCTCCTTTTTGATTTCTGCTGACATGATCTATCCATATTTGAGGATGATATATTAAAATCTGCTGGTATTATTGTTTTGCTGTTTATTTTCTCATTCAGTTTTGTCAAATATATGCTTGTACCTTTTGGTGATCTGTTTTTTGGTGTGAGACTTCATTACATACAGTATATGCTCATCTAGTTTATGTTGGGTGACTTCACTTTAATTGCTTATAGAAACTTGATGCGTTTATTTTTTCCCTTCACATTTTAGATTGTTGCTATTGCTAGTCATATCATTATTATATTTTTCATCACTATAGCTACTGTTAATATTTGGTTTTAAAACTTTATACTAGAATTGACAATGTATTATGCTCCATCATTGCAATGTTAGAGAATTTTGAACTTAGGTATATGTTTAGGCTTACTCATGACTTATTTATATTCATGTTTTTACATTTTATTTATTTATTTATTGTATTTAATAATTTTCTTTTTTATTTTAATAATTTTATTGAGAAAGAAGAAGCAATGAAACAGTTTCAAAATAGGTTAGTAGGACAGTTATATAATTACTATATTGCATATTGTTGTCTTTGTAGTAGTTTTTCCTAGTACAAGATGCAGACATGATATCTTGTCTAAACACTATTAGTTCAAAACCTTCTCATTGTTTACATTTTATTTTGATACAGCATCTCACTATGTAACCAAAGCTGGCCTTGTACTCACTGCAATCCTCCTGCCTCAGCCCCCCAAGTACTGGATTATAGGTGTGCACCACCATGCCTGGCTAGATTTTACTTCTTCAATTTTTTCAATTTTGAAGAGAATAGAAAACTAGATAGGGGATTACAGTGATACACAATTTCAAAAAAAGATGGTAGGAATTCAGCTGTGGTTGTTATATTGCACAGTGTTGTCTTCAATGTAGTTGCTCAGATTACCAGATATAAACATGTAAAATTGGTTAAAATAAAAATTTTAAGCATTAATTGCTTCCTTCAAGAAACTGATAAAATTACTAGTACAATCATCTTAGTTATCCTGTGGCTATACATGCACGATTTTTTCCTTTCTTTTTTCTCCTTTCCATCATTCTAATTGCTTAACCTTTTTGTTCAGTTTCTTTTCCTGGTACTATGTCTATTGTACTTTACAGATTTTATTTACTCCATCAGGTTCTTATATTAGTGAGACAATATGATGTTTACACACGCAGGTCAGATTTATTTCACTTATGAGTATTGTCTTTATTTGTATCTATTTCCTTATGAAAGCCTCAAGTTTATCTTTATAGCTGAGTAATATTCCATTGAATGTGAATACCACAACTTTTTTATCCATTCCTCAGTGGATGGGCATTTGTGTAGTCTCCAAGATTTAGCTATGATAAACTGTGCTGTTGTAAACATGGGTACACATATATTGCTGTGGTATGATATTTTCAATTCTGGAAAAATACACAGAAGGAGAATAGCTAGGTTGAATGGAAGGTTTAGTCCTAGTTTTTTGAGGAATCCCTACACTGTTTTCTACAGAGGTTACATGAGTCTACACTTCCATCCACAGTGGAGAGGAGTTCCTTTTCCCCTTCGGTCTCTTTTGCATTTGTTATTAGTTGATTTCTTGATGATACTGGCTACATTTTAATAAATATATTTAAAATAATTTTCTTAATAAGATAGGGATAGTGGTGATTAAATTCCTCAGCATCTCTTTATTTTGGAATTTTATCTGTACATTTCCATAAGACAACTATGGCAGGTACAGTATTGTTGATTGGCAGATTTTCCCCGTTTAATATTTGAACGTACTAACCCATTTCATCTTGGCCTTCAAGATTTCTAGTATGAAAGTTGTTAAGAATCTTTGCCTCAGTCTCCCTTGGAATTAATAGCCTTTCCCTTGTTAGTTTCAAAATTCTCCCCACCTTTGACTTCTGACAATTTAATTGTGTCTGATTCAAGCTATTTGGGCCTCATCAATTTGTTTGTTTGGTTTTTTTACAATTTTCATGTAGCAAGTTTATTTTTTTCCAATAATTTTATTGAGAAACAAATATCAATGGACAGTTTCAAATATGATTAGTAGGACAGTTTCAATAATTTATACATTGCATACTGTTGTCTTAGTGGTTATTCATTGTACAAGATGCAGATGATATCCTGTTTACAAACATTATTAGAACAAATCTCTCTATTCATTGAATTAAGAGGATGTAGCTGTGTATCTATCCTAACTATTTCAAATATATGGATACAAAATGATTGTTCACTTGTATCCCTTTTTTTGTTTAGTTTTGTCAGAGAAGGGTATTCCATTGTCATTTAAATATTATAGGCGCATGAATTCAGCAAAATATTCCAATATAGTCCAGGAGTCCATAATATTAGTGGGTTTTCTGTAAGACTGACAATGTCAGAAGTTGTTGACTTGAGCCTTTTACAGCTCAGCATATTAACATGGCTTTACATTGTTTTTATACTTTTATGCTGGATGGTTAAGACTAAGATAAAGCAAGACCTACTTAACAAGAAATTTACGAGAAATTTACAAGAAATTTTTGTATGTGATAAAGTCAGTCAAATGCCCTCAGGATTTATCCTGAAACCCTGTACCACAGTTTGCAGATCCTTTGTCAGTGTCAGCCCTGTGGATGAGTCATGGCTATTGTTTGACCAATTTGCTCTCTGTGAAAGCCTGAGAGAAGGTTTTCCCTCCATGTGACTGTCCTTAGGCACACTCTACATCATTGTTCATTTTCTTTTGTTGGGTCTCATTAATCTGAACTTTCATATTTCCTCCCATGCTTAGATATTTTCATCCACTGTTTATTTATTTTTTATTTTTTATTTAGTTATTTATTTTTGTGGAACCAGGGATTGAACTCAGGCCCTTGCGCTTGCCAGGGAAACGTTTATTTCACTGAGCCATCTTCCCTGCCCCTATTGTTTATTTTTTCAAATTTTTATTTTTTTTTGTACTACATAATTATTACAGTCTTTGTGGGGAGTCAGTGCATGTACATAACACATGCCATTTCTGTTTTTCATTCGTCTCCCCTTTCCTCTCCCCCTCCCTCTTAGTTCCTGTCCCATTTGCAAGAGGTCTAGATCCCTACTTTGTTACTTCATTAGACATTCCCTGTCTTCCTCTGTTTTCATCTTCCTGGATTTCCACTACACGTACATCGTTTCTCATAATGGTGTCTCATCGGTTCCTCCAGGCTTATTCATTTCTTCCTTCTCTGGCTGGTTAGTTTCAATGGTCTTTCTTACAGTTTCTTAGACTTAGTCATATCTGGTGTTGAATCTACTCACTGAGTTTACCAGTGTAGGCATTTACCTAATTAATTAATTAATTAATTAATTTTCTCCTCCTGAAATGGCCAGAAGGAAAGCAATACCAACCACTACTGTGACTTTTTAAAGTACAAATTAATTTTAAGTGAGATAGTAGTATTATATGTGTAAATGATGGGAGGATTTACCTTCATCCCAGTAAATTTTTTTTTGGCATCTCCTCATTCCCTGTTTAGTCTAGTATTAAAATTTAACATCAGGATCCTTAACAATGGGAAACTGAGACTGAGATGTAGAGTAATAGATATATAGAATTGGAAAATTAGAATCAGAGATTACTACCTAAGCAGACATAGTTTTGTGTTTCTCAGACAGTCTTGTCATTTCTTTCACTGTTTCAGTTTTAGCATTTCTATATATGGGTTGCCAGCCGAAGGGGTCTGGGTTGTTTGTATTCTCCTTTTTAGTAAAAGTCTTACGATCATTTTCTTCACAATACAACATGAAGCTATCTTGGCCATCACAAACCCTGGAAGTCACTGCTGTAGCGTGATCATTATAATTAGTAAGGATAACACTGGTTCTAGACATGCCATGACAATGTGATCTCCAGGGATGATGCAGTCAAATCTTTTTATTGGTCACTCATTTCCTAGCTACATCCAAATTCAAATTGTTTTTATAAAAGTTTGATCTAACGTATGTAGCATGTATCAGCTTTCTTCCCGGAGAACAACTTATACATGAAACATGAGTGACTTTTACTTTATGTAAAATGAACTTTCTCTAATATGAGGTCTGGAATGAAGAAAGCACAAAAGACCGCTTCCCTAAGTGCCTTCCCTACCAGAAGAGAGAGAAGCAGAGCTGAGGTGTGATGGATCAGTGTGTTGTTGTTGCTGGAACTCTCCTCCAGTTTGCATTTTATGACTATGGTCAGTACCTCCTTCTGAAGATCCTCAATGTGCCCAAAACTGATCCTTTTTTCTTTTTCACAACCCCAGAAATCATTGATTTTTCTATTTCCATGGTTTAGTCTTTTCAAGTTGTCATAAATTGAAATCATGTAGTTCAGAGATTTTTCAGACCGGCTTTTTCGCTTAATAACATGCAATTAATGGTCTCCCAATATTTTCTTTTTTTTTCCCCCAATATTGTCAAATGAATGCTCACTTCTTTTTTTTTTTTACAATAGTACATATTTTATGATGTACCACAGTTTGTTTATTTATTAATCTGTTGGGTACATTTTTGTTTTTGCTAATGTAGCATAATTATAAATAAAGCTTCTATAAACATTCATGTGTATGGTTTTTATGTGCAAATGTTTTCAGGTGTTTTGGGTAGCTAGCTAGAAGCTATGTCTATGTAATAACAGAACTCTCTGATTCTACTTTTCCAGTTCTACATATCTATTGCTTTATATCTCAATCTTAATTTCCCATTGTTAAGGGTCTTGATATTAAATTTCAATACTATACTGGCCAAAGAATGAGAGGATGTGAAATAAAAAGGCGTGTATGTTAAGAGTGTATTTAGTGTTTTAGGACACTATCACTCTCTCTGCTGAAGTGTCTGTGTAGTTTTTCAGTCTGAAAAGCAAAGAATGAGGACCCCTACTGTTCCACATCTTTGCCAGCTTTCAGAACTTCTATATTTTCTATTTTAGCCACTCTAATAAGTGTGTGGTTGAGTCTCATTTTAGTTTGCAAGTCCCTCATGACATACCAATACGTTCGCTTTGTTTTTTTGGTGTTCAAATTTGCCTTTCACGTCTTGTTAGGTAAGGTTCTGGTTTTTTGTTTTGCTTTTTGAAATAGATTTTACTATTGTGCCCAACTGGCCTTGAGCCTAGAGTCCTCCTTCCTTCAGTCACATGTTCGTGGGTGTAAAGCTTTGTATCCTATGCCTGCCTCTTTAGGTCATTTTGAACCTAGTGTGTTTTCCTAGTTCTTTACTTATATGATTTTATATTTTACAAAACAGTCTTTATTATATATGTGACTTACAAGTACTTCCTTGTAGCCTGTGCCTTGTGTTTTCATCCTCATTACAGTGTTTATCACAAAACAGCTTCTAATGTTAATAGATTCCAGTTTATCAATTTTTCCCCTCCATCAAACTTTTGGTGTTGTACTTAAAAACATATTGCTGAACATAAGTCTAACTAGATTGTCTTCTGCATGATACCAGAGGAGTCTAACACTTTTGTTTTTTATTTTCCAGTTCTATATTCCATATATATTTTGAAGGTTTGAGATCTGTGTCTCACTCTTTTTGCAAGGAGGCTTCCAGATGTTTTAGCACTGTTGGGTTGAAAAAAAAAAACCAGTATGGTTTTCCCCATTATATCATCTTTGTTGTTTTGTCAAAAAATAGTTTGTCTGTTTCAGGGATTTTTATTGTTACTTTCATCTATTTGACTTTTCCCCCCCACTTCCAGGGACTGTCTTAATTTGCAGTGGTTTTATAGTAAGACTTAACTTCAGCTACAAATATCTCTTCAAGTTACAGATTTACTTTAGTCTTCTTTGATCTTTGTTCACTATTCTGCTTTTGCCTTTTCATATAAATTTTAAAATCAGTTTTTCAGTATCTGTAATATAGCTTTCTGGGGTTCTAAGGGAGATTGCACTGAATGTTAATTAGGTTGAAAGAACTGACTTCTCACCAATATTTAGCCTTTATTTCCATGAGCACCCATTGTACTTAGTTTTGGGTATATTTCATTGGCTTTCTATTGCTCCTCATATAAATCTTGTATTCTGATATATTTTGTTACATTATAGCTAATCATGTCTCTCTTTTTAATGTAATTTAATTAGTTTTTCACCCTAGTTTTGGTATTTTTTTCTTTTTCTAATTAAGGGACAGTCTCTATTTGTTGTGCATCGAACTCAGGACCTTGAACTTGCCAGGCAAGTACTTATTCCTCTGAGCTATCACCCCAGCCCTGATCTCTTGTTCTTGAAGTAGAAAAGTTGGCCACAACATCACAACAGCAGAGAACCAAATCAAGAGGGTGTTCTGCACCAGCTCCACACAGGGTCACCACCAAAGAGCCTGGGACAAATGAGCTGAATGTACTAGGGAGAGGAAAGGGTGGATTTGAAATTGAAAAGGAGCTAACACTGGCTCAGCAATGCGGTATGGAAAAGGGAAAGTGGTAATTCCACACCGACCTTTAGAGTTTAAATCAGCATCTTTCAAGGTAAATATATTTTTAGCAGAATCTTAGCAATACAGGGCTATAGATTTTACCCAAGTTTTCTCAGGCTTCTTTTTTTCTTTTGAGATTTTTAGTAGCTAAGTGTTTTGTCTACCTCTCCTGTAAATACCTGTCATATACCATACAAATCCCCTAGAAATACTGCAAGGACTCCTTCTATTCAACTCCATATCCTGCACTGGAATAACTTTGTAAGTAACAGCATTCTCTGGTTTGCATCTTTTTCCTGTACTTCTTTTGGGGTCAGGAAAGAAGCATAAGCTACTGTTCTAGCTAATAGCTGTATTGGGTATGTTTAATGTTGTCAATAAAACATTCTTAGACACAAATAATTTGCTTTGAATTTTACTTAGCCATCTACCTGCATTTCATGGTGTGAGCAAAATTGTTTCTCCATGTACGAGGCCAATAGAGCCAACCCACATCTGTTTCATACACAGCTTGCAGTTTTGTTAGCTTGGCCTTCACGATGAGTGCAGGCAAATGGCTGCAGTTTGACCACATGGTTTACTAGCTAAAATGAATCGTAGCTAATTTCTACGTTTGCATTCATTGTTCTGCCTCTGAAAGGCTTTGACTTTGCCCCCAAGTAGTCACATAAAAAGGGGGCTCAGCTGTCCTGGCTATGTTTGCCAACCTGTTATAGCCTTTTTCATGTGTTCTTTGTTAAAAGTGGAGTAAAGGATTTCTTGCATGGAGGGTGCTCTATATACTGTACAAAAGGATAATAAATGTGATGTAGACTAGATCTTTTTTCTGGCTGACTCAGGCTGCCTTAAAGGCAGGTCTGGTAAGGCATGTGGAGCTGAGGACTGAACCGCAGTATCCTGCCCCTGACTGTGTTTACATACGCAGGTGCTTAAACAACTGAGTTAACTGGTAGGCCCCCTAAATCTCTTGAATTTATTCATTTTATTTAACCATAATTATGTATCTTTGAGTGACATCTACCTATCTTCTACTCTTACTTAACTACCCCAGCCTCTAGAAGCCACTACAATAAACTCTATTTCTAAAAGATCACAGTTTTTAGATTCCACACAAGAATAATTGTATTTCTGCACCTTGCTTATTTAAATGAACAAATACCCTTCAAATTTACCCATGCAGCACAAAATTGAAGACTATTCTTTTTAGGCTGTAGTCTCTTGTATACCATATCACCTTTTCTTTAGTTTTCATTCACTGATGGACATGTATGTTGTTTCCATATCTTGGATACATTGAATACCATTGCAGTAAACATGGCAATACAAATTAATTAATTAATTAATTAATTTGGTACAGGGCTTCACTATGCAGCTCAGACTTGTAGTGATCCTGCCACCTCAGCCTCCCCAAGTGCTGATATTACAGGCATGTGCCACCATACCTGGTTTCAGTGGCTAGCACAGCATGCAGTACTGGGGATCGAACTTGGGTCCTTGCACTTGCCAGGCAGGTGCTTAGACTGCTGAGCTATCTCCCCAAGCCTAAATAGCTCCTCAGCATTAGTAATTACATTTTGTCTTTTACATATCTAGCAGCTGGATTGCTGGATCATGTGGTGATTCTGTTAAGGCTTTAAGGAAATTTTGACAGTTTTCCATGTTTATATCAGTACCTGTTATCATCTGTCCTTTGGTTACAGGCCATTCTCACTGGGGTGAGGACATATCTTATTGTGGTTTTGATTTGTATTTCTTTAGAAATTAGCTGAGGAGTGTTTCAAATGCCTGTTCATCGTGTGCATGTCTTCATGCTGGTTCATGTTGTGTTGTTATAATAGAATACCTGACGGTGGGTGACGTATTTAAAAATCTAGTTTACTTCACCACAGCAAAGAAGTTGAAAGTCCAAGACTGTAGGCTCTTCGGGTAGCACATGGTGAAGGAGGGCCCTTTGGATGCTTTACAACCTATTGGGGGACATGAGTAAGAAAGCTTCCAGGAAAGACAGGAAGTAAGAGAGAGGGAGGGCCAGGTTTGATCCTTGCTGACAACCTACGTTTGGGTGCAGTAACCTTGTTACTAAGATTATAGTAACTCCTTCTGGTCATGTTGTCATGTACTCTCATGATGTGTTACTAGGTAATATTTAATCTGTGTGTCTGCTTTATTTTGCTTAACATTATGGATGTACTTTGAAACCATGATTCAACGTTATCCTTCTTTACAGTAGAGTCACACTCCACTGTATGCAAATAGTAAATTTCCTTTTTAGATTAATATGGGCAAGTTCTAAGAGTTATTATGCGTTGTGCAGCTATAAACATGGGTATCACTGAAATATGCTGTCTTTGACTCTTGCAAAAAGATACCTAGAAATAGAATTGCTGGTCTAATGGAATTTCCATTTTGAGGAATCTCCAGGCTATTTTCTATGATGTTGCTAGTTTACATTCCCACCAACAATGGCAAAGTGTTCTTTTTGCCTTGAAGCATTGCCAACATTTCTTATTTGATTTCTTAATGATAGCCATTTTATGTGTGTGTGAAACAAGGCTTTGTTGTTTTAATTTGTCTTTCTGGAATAGCCAGAGATGTTGAGCATTTTCCCATGTACTTATTGGTCAGTTTTCCCCTTTTAGGAAGTGCCTATTCACTTCAGTTAACCATTTTTTAATTGGAAATTTTATTTGAGGGTGGCCTAATTTTTAAGTTTTTAAAATATTCTAGATATTAGTCCTCTATCTCAAGTGTAATGAGAATTTTTCCCACTCTGTAGGTTGCCTTTTCGCTGCTCATTGTTTCCTTAGTTCATGGCAGAATCTTTTCATTTTAATGACATCCCATTTGTTGATTCTTGATATTATTTCTTGTGCAACTGGAGTTCTGCTCAGAAAGTCTTTGTATTTGCTTCAAGAGTGTATCTATTTTATCTTTTAGCAGGTTAAGTGTTTCTGTTTTAATATTTAGATCTTTGGTCTATTTTAATTTTAATTTAGTACACATTGAGGGTTATAAGTCTAGATTCAGTCCTCTGCATGTGGATCACCAGTTTTCCTAGCACCATTTGCTACAGAGTCTGTCTTTCCTCCACCTTATGATTTTGGTCCTTTTGTTAAGTTCTGATAGCTGAATTGCCAAAGTTGTTTCTGCATCCTCTGTTCTATTCCATGGACTTACACTTCTGTTTTTGTGCCAGTACCATGCTTTTTTAAAAATAAAAAATAAAAAATCACTGTAAATTAAGGATTGTGATGCTTCCTGCTTTTGTTGCCTAGGAGAGTTTTTGTTATGCTGAATCCCTTCTAATTCCATATGAAAGTTTGGATTGCTTTTCTATTTCTGTGAGGAATGCTGTTAGCATTTTATTGGGAATGCATTAAAGCTATACAAACCAGTATTGGAACTATGGCTATTTTGACAATATTGGTTCTGACCATAAACGTACAGAGCATATCTTTCTATTTTCTGATATCCTCTTCAAGTTTTTTCTTTTTCTTTCTTTCTTTCTTTCTTTCTTTCTTTCTTTCTTTCTTTCTTTCTTTTTTTTTTTTTTTTTTTTTTTTTGTGCAGAACTGGGGATTGAATTCAGGCCCTTGTGCTTGCCAGGCAAGCACTTATTTTACTGAGCTATCTCCTCGGCCCTTTTCAAGTTTTTTCTTCAGAGTTTTTCTTACAGATCTCTTTCACTTCCTTAGTTTAGTTTCTATGTATTTTTTTCTTGAAGCTGCTGCAAAAGCATGGTTTTTATAATTTGTTCTCAGCAGAGAAGAAATTTTCTTTCCTTCATTATTTCTGTACAGGAATGAATATTATTGATTTTTGTGTGATGATTTTGTATCCTGTACTTTCCTTTGGTGGAATTTCTCACATCTTCTATAAAAAATCATATCATATGCAAATAAGCATATTTGGACTTTTCCCTTTCCTATACTTGTGCTTTCTGTTTACTTCCCTTGTTTCCTTACTCTGACTCAGGTTTTGAGTACTATATCTAGTATGACTGGTGATAATGGAATGATTTTAGAAGAAAAATTTCAGTTTTTCCTCATGTGTTATGTTGGCAGGTGTGTCATAAACTTCTTTCATCAGATTGGGGGAAGGTTCTTACAAACCTATAAGGCTTTTTATCATGAATGGGGTCTGTCAATGCCTGCTTCAGAGTCTCCTGATCTGTTCATGTGATATGTGTCTTTGCTTCTACCTCTCTGATGGAGGCGGTGTCTCCTAGAGCGCCGCATCGCGGCTCCGAAGCAGGCCTCGGGCGGGAGCAGAGGACTTCCACCCGGGCTGCAGCTCAGCAGCAGCTCTGACCCGACCCAGCGTCCCGAGGAACTGCAGAGCACCAGGGACCGTCGTCACCCTGCCGCTCCTCCCTGGATTTTGTCGCCACCGGGGTCCAGATGCTCTTCCTGCCTGGCCAGATGTGGCCACAGGTGCCACTGCTTTGCTACCAAGAAGTGCCTGCGGACAAACCCAAACCAAACAGGGGAAAAAGATCGTGGGCCTAGGAAGGATTGGCCTCTCACACTTGTGATTGTGCCGATGCGGTCGAGCCTATGCACGGAGCTCTCATCTCAAAGCATGTTTGTGAACCCACACAGGCGAGAAACCACCGTGATTGGGATAGTGGATATGATCCACACTGCCAGGAGATAATTCAGGAAAAAATATTTTATTTAAACCCTTCACTCTGTCTTCCCACAATAGCTAGCAACACTACTAGCAAGGTTAGGTCGTGCATGTCTAATCAGGAGAAAAGAGAAACCCAAAAGACAAAATCAAGGACCGGACGGGGTCTGTGACTTGGTCTTCTATCGTTCCAATTCCAAGCTCAACCTGAACATGCCTGGACCTATGGAGTGCCAAGGGAGTGAGCAGAAGTTGTGGATATCAGGGTATAAACGAGTGGCGGAGGGAAGACCTGCGTCGGAACTGTGATTTGACGCCATATAGGTATAAAGATCTTGTATTGTTTTTGCCTTCTAAAGGTCATTAATATGATTATTATTATTATTATTATTTTTTTTTTTTTTTTGCGGAACCGGGGATTGAACTCAGGTCCCTGTGCTTGCCAGGGAAGCACTTATTCCACTGAGCCATCTCCTTGGCCTCAGTATGATGTTAAAAAAAGAAAGAAAAAAGAAATTGAAGTGCAGACAACGTGTTTTAGTAACCCACATAATGGTATTTTGTGAGTCTTCGTGCTAAAGACCAAATGGGGAAGCCAATGTTCTCTAACTGCAGCATGCTTTGACAAGGAAAGCCTCTTTTTGTATTCTGATCTACATTTCTGACCTGTTAGGTAGATATATCTGGTGTCCCAGCAGTTGTAGTAGTACTGGAACTGACTATATTCTCAGTCCTGTTCTCACACTTCAGTTTTTTTATCTAATGATGAACCCCATCCCAGAGCTCATTATCTGGAGGAAATTAGCATAACTACTTTAATTCACAGCCCATAAACTTTCCTGTTACCATAATTCTATTGAGTTAATACTACTACCATCATGTTGCATGTGAGGAAACTGAGATAGAGGTTAAATAATTTGTGCAAGGTCTAAAAGCTACAGACAGAGCACATTTTGTCAGAGGCAATCCCTTCTCCCAAATCCATCATCTCTCCTCTTTATTAATCATCAACTATTTGCCATGGGTAGGGCTTGGGCAGAAAAGGCAACATCAATAGAAATGGTCACCATGAATAAATTTCAATATAAAAGTCTGAAGAAAATATCATTGTGTTCTTCACATTTTGCTTGCTCAAAAAGCTATTTTTCTACACTCTTAACAGATCTTGGGTCAGATACAGGCTCAGATTCCACAGACAAATGTTTGAAAGCTGCTTTCATTTGTTTGCATTCAAGCCAGTCCCTTCATCAGGGAGGTGGGCATCTCCTAGAGGAAGCGTGCCCCCTACTGGTCCACAAGGGTAGGTGTGGTCTCACACAGCACTCAGTACACACAAAAGAACAAAGAAAATATTGAGTAGCAAACAATAATAACAACAAGAAAACAAAGACAATAGTAGGCTTTAACCTGCTGTACTGTTGAATTGCAGGGAAGGTACTATTACTAGATCAGTGGGACAGATACAGGCAGTAGAGTACTAGAAGCAAATACACAGGATCTTTAAAAAATACGTGCCATCCTCATGTCTTGTACCTTGCAAAATGAGACTTAAAAATTATAATCTGGGAAAATGTTAAATGTCAGAGAATAAAATTGCTGTGAAAACCATTGGTGTACACCCAAAATTTGAGTAGTCTGGGAGGCTGAAACAGGGAGATTAAAAATGCAAGCCACACCTGGGCAACTTAGTGAGACCCCATCTCAAAATGAAAAAGGGAGGCAAGGTATGTATCTTAGGTCTGTAGTAATGGGTTCAATCTCCAGTACAACAAAAAAAGAAGGAGGGTAGGGGAGTGGTGGACCAGGAAAGGGAAGCTATGTAAGGGCAGGGGAAGAAAAGGGAGGGAAAAGGGAATCAACTGCCTTATACTCCCAGGCTTAAAAACCTACACGCAAATAAAACTCTCCCATTTTCCTTTCTTTCTTGAAAGAAATGTGACTGATAGAGAGCTCTTTAGGATAAGTGTTAAAATCATAAACCAGTTTTCTTTATGTACAATTAAAAGGCAATAACATAAGTGGTTTGCAAAAGCCCTCCAAAAAATCCTTGAACAAAATCAAGGGCAATGTGTGGATGTAACCTCAGCTAGCTACTACTAAAATGACACAGGAGGCCACAAAATTCACCACAGCTGGATTACATAATACTCAGTGCTCCATTCCCAGGCAATTGCTGTGTACCAAAGTAAAGTTACTCTGCCCCACTGCTTACATGGCCTGCTTCCACAGACGTACTAGGGAGTTCAAACATCTGCAATTATAACAAGGTATATTGGGAATATTTTAGTCCTGTCACTAGGAATAATTCACATGGAAATGAATAAAAGAAGAAAAGCAGACACTTAGCTCAGGGCTTTATAGTCCTTCTCCAGTGGAACCACTAGTTCAAAACGTTCTTTTTGTGTGTGTGTGTGGCTGGCTCAGCCCACCCTAGGGTTGGGGCTGGCATGGCATGTGGAGCTGGCGATTGAATCACGGTCCCTGTATGTTTGCCTAAGCAGGTGCTTTAGACTGTTGAGCTATCTCGCCAGCCCCCAAGATGTTCTTAATATACATCTAGCAACTAGTAAAATGTGTGGTACCTAACACAAATAGATAAGAGGAAGACTTGGTCCTTCTATTTAAAGAGCTTCAGGGCTGGGCAGGATTAAGTGGACTAAAGCACCTGCTTAGGCAGAGTATAGCGGCCAGGATTTGATCCCCAGTGTGCCTTGCTGGCCCCACCAGCAGAAAGCGCTGAGAGGGTGAACTGGGATGGTGGCACGTGCCTGTAATCCCAGTGCTTGGGAGGCTGAAAACAGGGAATCACTACGAGTCTGATCTACATAGTGAGACCCTGTAGACCTTACACTAAATACATTAAAAAGAAAAAAAAAAGAAAAGAAAAAAGCTTCAAACTTGTTTTCTTTTTTTTTTCACTGAATGAAGCAGTGTATATTTGTTTACATAAGTCCAAAAGAAATATGCACACCACAAAAAATCAACATGTATACAAAACCAGAGTGCATTCAAATATATTTTTGACCAAGTTAAATTATAATGATTTTTTTGTGAGGGGAGGGGACTGGTGACTGAACTCAGGCTTTTCCATTTGGAAGGGAAAAGCTTATTCTACTAAGCCTTCCCATGGTCCCTATAATGAATTTTTTTAGCACTATCTTCTTTCTTTTCCATAATTTCAATGAGAAACAAATAGCAATGAGACAGTTTCAAACCAAATTGGGAGGACAGTTTCAATAATTAACACATGGCATACATTCTTCCTAGTGATTAATTCATGTGCGAGATGCGGACTTGATATCCTATTTACAAACACCATTAAAACAAAACCTTCTATTCATTAAGAGAATATATCTATATATCTATTCTAACCACTTTGAATAAACAGATACAAAATGGATATTTATCTCTATCACTTTTTTTGTTAAGTTCCCTCATTTAAATATTATAAGTGGGTAAACTCAACAAAATATTCTCAATGAGTACAGGAGTCCATAATAGTATTAGGTCTTCTGTTTGACGGGCAAGGTCAGAAATTGTTGACCTGAGTCCCCCACAGCTCAACACAACACCATGACTTTATTTCTTATACTTCGTTTTAACACTTTTCAACTCGATGGTTAAGACCAAGGTAAAGCAGGACTTATGGAACACGAGTTGTAGCTTTTGGGTCTGATAAGGTCAGTAAAATCCCGTCAGGATCAATCCTGAGATCCTGCATCTCAGATTGTAGAACCCTTGTCAGCGTCAGCCATGTGGATGAGTCACAGCAATTGCTTGGCCAATGTGCTCTCTGTGAAAGCCTGAGAGAATGTGTTTTCTCAATGTGACTCTCCTTAGGTACACTCTACATCATCGATCACTTTCCTCTTTGGCCCCATAATATCCTTGATCAAAAAATTTGGGACACTACGGAGTTGCATGATGTTACAGTACAAGTTCTCATATGTCCTGAGACTTAATTGACCTTGGAAGGCTAGGGTCAAAATGTTGACTTTCTTTGTGGCCCTCCTTTTTCTCTAATTTTGGTCTGCAAATGTAGGTTGTTAACCATCCAGAAGACAAGCTTATTGTTATTGTCATAACCTAGGCTGTTAAGCTTAACCTCACTGTCTGTCTGAATATCAAACATCTTAGGCACAACATGGAACAGGTAATTTTCATCAAGTATTGATATGTTAAACTTTAAGCCCCAATAGAATATGATGAAAAAGCATTTAAAAATTAGAATATACTTCAAAAAAATAGGCATAAAGAATTATATACTGCTTATGTTTACACATAAGTCCAAAAATCTAACCATATACAACCTTGAAGCAAGACAGTCCCACAATATTCCATTTCCTATACCTTGCCTTCATTCACTACCCCCAGCCTGTATTCAGAAGACCAGAATGACAAATACTCCAAGCATGAACCTACTATTATAGATTACCAACTTCAGTGCAGTTGCTTAGTTCACAGGTATCAGTATATATGGTTAGTCAGAGTGAGAATCTTTCCAATTAACTGCTAGATTCAAAAATTTTCTGGAGATTCTTAGGTGCATTGCCTTGTAAACCTTCAAAATATAATTGTATGGCTTGACATTGTCGTGTTTCCTAATTCTTTTCCTTTTGCTCTTTTGATTAGTAAGTCCTCAAGGACATGCTTTCCTTTTACTTGTATTATAACTTTCTATTTCTATTTCTTCTTTTGAGTTCTTATACTAGGGAAACTATACGTTATTTAGACATGTGTGTCTGGTTTATTTCACTTATGAGTATATGTTCAAGTGGCATCCTTTCAATATAAAAGATTCGATGTTGTCACTCTTTATACCTGAGTAATACCCCATTGTGTAAAAAAAAACAAAAAAACAAACAAAAAAACCCCACATTTTTCAACCAGTCCTCAGGTGACGGGCATCTTGGTTGTTTCCAAGATTTGGCTATCACAAATTGTGCTAATATAAACGTAGGCACACATATATCCCTATGATATGATGTTTTCAGATCATGCGGGAAAATACCCAGTAGAGGAATCGCTGGTTTAAATGGGATTTCAAGTACAAATTTCTAAGGAGTCTCCACAGTGATTTCCATATATTTTCGATAAAAGTTGGACCAGTCTACATTCCCACCAGCAGTGTAGAAGTCTTCCTTTTTCCCTACAGACTTTCCAACATTTGCTGTTGGATGATTTCTTTATGATACCCATTCTCTCTGGGGTGAGATGTTATCTCAGTGCTGTTTTAATTTGCATTTCGCGGATGGCTAGTGAAGTGCAGCATTTTTTCATATATTTATTCGCATATTTAATTTCATCCTCGGAGAAGCATGTGGTCATCACGGATGCGCATTTCTGGATTGAGTCTTTAAATTTTGGGGCCCTAGTGCTTTTTAGTTCTTTATAAATTCTAGAGAGCAGATCACTGACTGAGGACTTATTTGTCATGAGTTTTTCCAAATTTGTGGGTTGCCTTTCAATTTGTTGGTAATTTCTTTTGACGTGAAAAAACTTCTCAGTAAGAGTAGGTCCAGTTGTTAATTCCTTCAGCTGTTGCCCATGCGATTTGATTTTTTTTTTCATGAACTCTTTGCCTACCC